>NW_007728424.1:109336-124417 GCF_000696425.1 Galeopterus variegatus | reverse complement strand
GCGTTGCTCCCACGCCTCGCTCAGCCAGTGAGCGGGAACCGGTCTGTATGTGGGATCCGAACCCTCGGGCGGGAGCGCCACCGCGCTTCCCAAGCGGCGCACTATCCAGTGCGCCACCGGGCCGGCCCCGTCTTTAGGTTTTCTATGTGTAAGATCATATAATCTGTAAACAGAGACAATTTTACTTCTTTCTTTCATATGTGGTTACTTTTTTTTTTCTTGCCTAATTTCTCTAGCTACAGCTTCCAGTACTATATTGACTAGAAGTGGTGAAAGTGGGTATTTTTGACTTGTTCTTGATACTAAGGGAAAAGCTTTCAGCCTTTCACCACTGAGTATTTTAGCTGTGGGTTTTTCATATGTGGCCTTTATCATGTCAAGGAAATTTTTTTTCTATTCCTAGTTGATTATTTGTTTTTTTTTTAAAGATGACTGGTAAGGGGATCTTAACCCTTGATTTGGTGTTGTGAGCACCACGCTCATCCAACGAGCTAACTGGCCATCCCTATATGGGATCCGAACCCACGGCCTTGGTGTTGTCAGCACCACACTCTCCCGAGTGAGCCACGGGGCGGCCTGAGTGTTTGGTTTTTTTAAATCAAGAAAAGGTGTTGAATTTTGCCAAATGATTTTTCTGCATCAATAGCGACAACCATGTGGTTTTTTTCCTCTTAATTCTATTAATGTGGGGTAGTACGTTGATAGTATTAATGTTGAGTCACTCTTGCTTTGTGAGAATAAATCTCGCATTTATAATCCTTTTAATATGCTCCCCAATTTCATTTGCTAATACTTTTTAAAGAATTTATGCATTGATATTGATCAAGAATATTGGTCTCTAATTTCCTTTTTTTGTAGTTCCTCTATCTGGCCTTGGTATCAGGATGAGGCTGGCCTTACAGAGTGAATTAGAAAGTGTTTCCTCTTCTTCAATTGTATGAAAGAGTTTGAGAAGGATTTGGTGTCACTTCTTTAAATGTTTGATAAATTTTACCAGGAAATTATTTGGTTATGAGCTTTCTTTTAATCAAGGTTTTCAATTAGATTCAGTCTCCTCATTATTATAAGCCTAATTAGATTTTCTATTTCATTGTGATTTTGTTTTGGTAGATAGTATTTTTAGAAATTTTAAAATTTCATCTAGGTTTTCCATTTGTTAGTGTGGCCTTCTCTTTTAATTCTTTTCAGTTCTGTAAAATTGATAATAATATCCATGCTTTCATTTCTAAGCTTAGTAATTTGTCTCTTCTTTTTTCTTAGTCAGAGTAGCTGAAGGTTTGTCAATTATGTTGATTTTTTCAAAAAACCATCCTTTGGCATCATTGATATTCTGTTTTTCCATTCTCTATTTCATTTGTCTCTGCTCTGATCTCTATTATTTTTTCCTTTCTACTAGCTATTTCTTAAAGCTTGCTCTTCTATGTCTAGTTCAGTAAGGTATAGAGTTAGGTTGAGGGTTTTGGGTGTTTTTTCCATGAATACATTTACACCTATAAATTAATTTTCTTTTTGGCACTGCCTCCTTTGTATTCCATTGGTGTGGTGTGTTAGGTTTTTGTTTTTATTTGCCTCAAGGTATTTCCTAATTTTCCTTCTGATCTCTTGTTGAACCGTTTGTTGTTTAAGAATGTATTGTTTGAGCCTGCCCGGTGGCGCACTCGGTAGAGTGCGGCGCCTGGGAGCGTGGCGGCGCTCCCGCAGAGGGTTCGGATCCCATATAGAGACTGGTCAGCTCACTGGTTGAGCGCGGTGCGGGCGCAACACCGAGGGTTGCGATCCCGTTGCTGGTCGCGGTACAGGCAGGACACTGAGGGTTGCGATCCCATTACCGGTCACGAAAAAAGACAAACAGGAAAAGAAAAAAAGAATGTATTGTTTGAGCCTGCCCGGTGGCGCACTCGGGAGAGTGCGGCGCCTGGGAGCGTGGCGGCGCTCCCGCAGAGGGTTCGGATCCCATATAGAGACTGGTCAGCTCACTGGTTGAGCGCGGTGCGGGCGCAACACCGAGGGTTGCGATCCCGTTGCTGGTCGCGGTACAGGCAGGACACTGAGGGTTGCGATCCCATTACCGGTCACGAAAAAAGACAAAAAGGAAAAGAAAAAAAGAATGTATTGTTTAATTTCCATATATTGGTGAATGTTTCACTTTTCCTTTTGATATTGATTTTTGGTTTCATTTCATTATGGTTGGAAAAGACACCTTGAATTATTTCAGTCTCTTAAATGGTATTAAGAGTTGTTTTATGTCCAAATTATGGTTTAACGTGGAAAATATTTCATGTATACTTAATCTGAATGTGTATTTTGCTGTTGTTGGGTGGAGTATGTTGTATATGTCTGTATGTCTAGTTGTTTCATTGTGTTGTTCAAGTTCTCTCTTTCTTTTTTTTTTTTTTGACTATGCAGCTCAACTTTTATTTTAAAATCAGAATATGTACAGCACATGCAGTACTAGCACCTAAACTAATACAGTAAGCAATTAGTAAATTAAGGTCTCTATTTCCCTATTGATCTTCTGTCTGATTGTTTTATCCATTTTTGAAAATGAAGTACAAAGTATTTGACTATTATTATAGAACTGTCTGTTTCTTCTTTAATTCTGTTAATGTTTGTTTCATGTAGTTGGTGCATATATGTTTAAAGGCATTATAAATTCTTCATGAATTAACTTTTTTGTAAATACATAATGTTCTTCTTTGTGTCTTATAACTGTTTTTGACTTAAAGTCTATTTTATCTGATATTGGTATAGCCAAACCTGCTCTTGTTTGCTTGCTATTTGCATGTAACGTCTTTTTCACTCTTTCCTTTTTTAGCTATTTGTATGTTGACATCTAAAATGTGTATCTTGTAGACAGCATATAGTTGGATCATGTTTTTAAAATTTATTCTGCCTATCTCAACTGTTTGATTGGAATGCTTAGTCCATTTCTATCTAAAGTAACTACTGATGAGACAGGCGTTACATTTAACATTTCTCTATTTATATTCTTTATGACTTACAGTTTTTTTGTTCTTAATCTCTCTCATAATGCCTTATATTGTTTTTACTTAATTTTTTGTAGTGAAACATTTTGATTCTCTTCTCATTTGATTTTGCTTATTTTCTATAGATATTTCCTTTATGGTTATGATGGGGTTTCTATTTGATATATTCTAGTTTATAATAATCTAGTTTGAATTGATACCAGTTTAACTTCAATGGCATAAATATACTCTACTCCTATACAGGTCCATCTTCCTATATTTTATTGATGTCCAGAACTATATCTTTATAAATGTATTCCCAATAGTATAGATTTATAATCTTTTTTTTTTTTGACCTTTTTGTGACTGGTAAGGGGATGGCGACCCTTGGCTTGGTGTCGCCCACACAGCGCTCAACCAGTGAGCGCACCAGCCATCCCTATATAGGATCTGAACCCACGGCGGGAGCACCCCTGCGCTCCCAGTGCCACACTCTCCCAAGTGCGCCACAGGGTCGGCCCGATTTATAATCATTTTTAAATGTATTTGTTTTTTAAGTCATACAGAACATACAAAGTGGAGTTACAAACCATAATTAAATAATAATGGCTTTTATATTTCTCCATGTAGTTCCCTTACTGAATATATTTATTTATTTATTTATTCATGTAGCTATAGATATTGTCTAACATCTTTTTGTTTAAACATGAAGACCTGCCTTCAAGAATTTCTTGCAGGGCAGATCTTATGGTAATGAACTCCATCAACTTTTATTTATCTAGAATATCTTAATTTCTCCTTTATTTTTTGAAGGACAGTTTTGATGGATATCAAATTCTCAGTTGATACTTTTTTTTTTTTTTTTTTATTCTTTTTTGTCTTTTTTACTGACCGGTAACGGGATCGCAACCCTCAGTGTCGCGCCCGTACCGGGGACCAGCAACGGGATCGCAACCCTCAGTGCCGCGCCCGCACCGCGCTCAGCCAGTGAGCGGGAACCGGTCTCCACATGGGATCCAAACCCTCGGTGGGAGCACCGCCACACTCCCAAGTGGCGCACTGGAGAGTGCGCCACCGGGCCGGCCCTCAGTTGATACTTTTTTTTTCTTTTGGTACTTTCGTGGTAAGGACAGACTTTTTTGTTTGTTTTTTGTTTTGTTTTGTTTTGTTTTGTTTTGGTGGCCAGCCGGCATAGGAATCCAAACCCTTGACCTTGGTGCTCTGAGCACCATGCTCTAACCAAGTGTGCTAACCAGCTGGCCCATCAGCGCTTTAAATATGTTGATGCAGTATGTTCTGGTCTCCAGGTTTCTGATGAGAAATTTGCTGATAATCTTATTGAGGATCCTTTGTAGGTGATGAGGTGTTTCTCTCTTGCTGCTTTCAAAATTCTCTGTCTCTGTTTTTTGAAAGTGGTTAAATTTGTTTCACTGTGGCTGTCTTTGAGTTTATCTTTTCTAGTCTTTTATCTTTTATCTAGTCTCATTTATTTTCTCAAAGTTGGGAAGTGTTCAGCCATTATTTCCTTAAATATTCCTCCCGCCCCTTCTTACTCTTTCCTCCTTCTGGAACTTTTAGATGTGTATAATAGACAGCTTGTTGGTGTCCCACAAGTCTCTTTGGCTCTGTTCACTTTTCTTTATCTTTTTTTCCCTTCTGTTTTTCACACTCAATACTTTGTTTCTCATACTTAATAATTTCAATCGCCTTATATTTAAGTTTGCTTATTCCTTCTTCTGCCTGCTTGAATCTGCTGTGAACCCAACTTGTGAATTTTTCATTTTGTTTGCACTGTTTTTCGGACCCCAAGTTTCCCTTTGTAATTTCTATCTTTATTGATACTCATTTTATACATTATTTATCTGCGTTTGTTCATGCTTTCCTTTAGGTCTTTGAGCCTATTTAGAATACTTGTTTTAGGTCCGGCCTGGTGGCGCACTCGGTAGAGTGCGGCACTTGGGAGTGCGGCGGCGCTCCCGACGAGGGTTCGGATCCCATATAGAGACCAGGTGCGGGCGTGACACCGAGGGTTGCGATCCCGTTGCCAGTCGCGGTACGGGCGCGACACCGAGGGTTGCGATCCCGTTACCGGTCACAAAAAAGACAAAAAGGAAAAAAAAATAAATTTTGTAGGTATGACATTCAGGCTTCCTTAGGGATGCTTTCTGTGGACTCATTTTATTTCTTTGAATGGATCGTACTTTCTTGGGTTTTTTGTTTGTTTGTTTGTTTGTTTTTCCTTTTTATCTTTTTTCGTGACCGGTATCGGGATCACAACCCTCGGTGTCGCGCCCGTACCACGACCGGCAACGGGATCACAACCCTCAGTGTCGCGCCCGCACCGCGCTCAGCCAGTGAGCGGACCAGTCTCTATATGGGATCCGAACCCTCGGCGGGAGGGCTGCCACACTCCCAAGCGCCACACTCAACTGAGTGCGCCACCGGGCCGGCCCTTGTTTGTTTGTTTTTTTCTTGTCCATCCTTTATAGTCCGTTGAAAACCAAACGTTTGAAACATAATGTGATAACTCTGGAAGTCAGGTTTTTTCCTCTTCTAGCAGGGTATGCTGGGTTTTTTAAATTATTTTTTTTATAGTGGTAGGATGTCTCTGTGCCAAGCATTAGCCTGAGGTGTAAGCTAAAGGTCTTCCCAGGTCTTTTGTGAGTTTCACTTTTCCCTGGTCATGGATGGTGCCTTTCTAAATTTTTTTGTATATTGGTTTCTTTTGAATAACCCAGTGTTTAATGTCTGGCTCCCAGAAGGGGATAAAGAGAAAATTGAATTGTAAAAAAAAGGCACCAGCCTTTTATAGTCCCTGGAAGTCATTTCAGATAAAAAGGGAGCAGCACGTAGCAATGGACAAGGTGCAACAGAAATGGCCATGCACCTCTGTCTGCACCTTTGTAATTAGAGCAGCAATTAGCAAGTGGAGCACAGATCCCCAATATATGGAGGGCAGTGTCCTTTTTACTAGCTCTGGCTTCTACGAGATGCATGCAAGCTGGTTTTGAAATGTGTGTGCAGGTGCTTTCCAAAGGGCCGTGGTGAGGGATGGGTCGCTGCTACCATGCCAAGAGCTGAAGCTGACCAAATTTCACTACAAGTTACTGTGAATTTTTTCCTGGAAGTTGCAAGCCTTCAAAGACTCCAGAGGTTCAAAATAGCTACATCAGACAGATTCTGCCAGTTGCCAGTGCAACTGTTGTCTAGGTGGGGAGCCAGAATCCTCTTGCTTCCTACTCTACCGTTATCCTAGAATCCTCTGCCCTGACTTTTTATGCTAATATATTATTTTAGGACTCACCCCAAATGTTACCACCTCAGAGAGTGTCCATCGTCAAACCTGTGTTACTCCTAATTCTTACCATGTGTAGATTTTTTGAATGCTATTTTAATTTAGATATTTTGAGATGGAGAGCACCCCTTCAATGATTAGAAAAGCCACTAGATGGAAATCAAGATTTTTTTTTTTTTTGTCCTTTTTTGAGACCGGCCGCACTGCACTCAGCCAGTGAGCGCTGTGAGCGCACCGATCATCCCTATATAGGATCCGAACCCGCAGTGGGAGAGCTACTGCGCTCCCAGCGCCGCACTCTCCCGAGTGCGCCACGGGCTTGGACAGAAATCAAGATGTTATCACTTACATGTCCTGGGGGAATACATGGCATGCCCAGAAGCCACACACACACACACACACACACACACACACGCGTGCGCGCGCGCACACACACACACACAGAAAAGTCAGGGAGTGTGTGGAAGGAAAAAGAAATAAACATTTGGGCTAATGCCTTTTGGGGTCCAGAGCATTATCCAAACTGATTTCTCATGTGAGTTTTTATTGGTGAATTTAAAGCAAGGAGGCCCGAGTTCCAGGAGATCACACTGTGAGAGGTGGGCACTGTGGCATATCTGCACAGTCCATGCTAAATATAAGGGTCAGTGGGGCCAGTTAAGTAGGTTGTATCTAGTTGTCCCATAGGGAAGTGGTCACAAGGAGGTGGTTGTATAAGGCAGAAACTGGATTGACCACATTAGTAAACTGGGAGAAGGTGTAGAACTGGAAACCATGTCAAGGGTTACTAAGCCCTGCTTCTGATATGAGAAAGTTAAACTTATACTTAAAATGGACACTGAGGCAGCATAAAATTATAAGAATTTACTACAGCTGCACTTTTTAGAATCACTAAAATTCAGTCAAGGTACACAGGGTTAACACTTAACAAATCATGAAGAGTCAAATCATGTAAATGAAACCAAATTAAACAGTGTTATTTTTACTTCTTTCAGCTGTGTTCCTCTATATAAAATTCTTTTTTTTTTTTTTTTTTTTTTTTTTTTTTTCTCATCGAGTTTGGCACCACGTGCCCCCTTTAAAACATCTTGACATTCACCTGAAATGGGTTCCCAGTTGATTAACCCATTCTAACACTTCTACATGTAATATTCCCTTAGTCACCCCTAAGCAGGCATGGCCTTACTGAAGAAAGTGCTCGATCAACCAAGAATCTTCTCTTAGCAGCCATATATAACTTGAACTATCTTAAATCAAACATGGGAATTGACTGACTCACATACATAGGAAGGGCGGTTCCAGCTTCCAGCTGGAGACATCAGGAACTAGGGATTTGACACACCTAAAGTTTTATTTATTTTTTTTTTTTTATTTTTTTTTATTTTTTTTTTTTTTGTCTTTTTTGTCTTTTTTCCGTGTCCGGCAACGGATCGCAACCCTCAGTGTTGCCCCCGTACCGGACCGGGGACCGGCAACGGGATCGCAAGCCTCGGTGTTGCTCCCGCGCCTCGCTCAACCAGTGAGCGGGAACCGGTCTATACGTGGGATCCGAACCCTCGGACGGGAGCGCCACCGTGCTTCCCAAGCGGCGCACTATCCAGTGCGCCACCGGGCCGGCCCGTTCCTCTATATAAAATTCTAACAGAAACTGCTTTGAGCCAATTTTCCAGAAAGGGAAAAACAGTGACACTCTGTCTTGTGGTGAGGGTGGCATTAACACCCACACAGCCCCTCTGGGGTGTGGATTTCTCAGGGTTGTGCTGGGATTTCCAATGTTTACAGCAGGTGATGGTCAGTTTGTAACATTCTGTGTGTGTCCTCAGTGAGCCAGTAGTGTGATGGGTTAGGAAGAATAGGAGCAAATAAAATGGACATCATACTCAGCCAAGATATCATAGTCTATCCTGGAAGACAACTTCACATGAGTAATTTAAATGGAGGGACTAGGAGAGCCACAGGTGGATTGAACCTGGGGCCAGTTAAACTGCCTGAAAGGGAAAAGCTTTTTATACAACGGTTAGGATTTAGCTACAGAAATGACTGGATGGGGGAGCACTTCTCTGACTGTGTCAGATAGTGTTTCCCTGGTCAGTCCTCACATTTGGCTCCCAATAAACTACAAATTTTTTTTAAAAAATGAAAAAGAAAAAGAAATGACTAGATGGGTCATGAAGGTGGAACTCGGGTTGAGAGTTTCACGTGGGTAAAGTAGACATTTGAAAATAATAGTTTGCTGGCATCTTTGTTTTTGCAAAAGAATATTTTTTTGCCAGTTTTAAAGTTCATATAAAGTATCAGTATTTTCCTCCTTTACTTTATGCATAAAAATAGGAAACAATCAGGGACTCTGTTGGTTTCTTATACAAACAATAAAATAGAGGGTGTTTGCCTCATTTAGTTTATCACAGTTGGAATGAAGCAGGTGCATAACCTGGAGTGGAGAGCAGAGGCCTGAGGCCAGTGCCTCCAAGCTGAGGCCAATCTTGAGCCTGCAGAGGGAGGGAAATGAAGGCTCCCTTGGTTCTTCCTGAGCAGCCTGCCCTGCCCTGCAGCTGGCCTTCATCTGCTCAGAACAACTGCAGAAGGAGGATTGACAATGAGAAGCTGCAGAGCACTGGAAAGCAGGAGACCAACATACAGATGGAGTTGGGAGGTTTTGTCCTTTCTGAGGTTATAACTGGTTGCCTTGGGCGGGCCATTTTCTGGACAGTGTTTGGTTGTGCATGTGTCTGGTCAATGGAGTCAGACTGTAATTTGTATATATCAGCATACTTCAAAAAGTTCATGAAAAGATTTCTTTCATGAACTTTTAGAAGTACCTGCATACAAAGAAAATCTGTGAAGGTTATCTTAGAGAAAGACTAAATGGGTTGTCTCCTGGAAAATGGATTCATGCATTTGACTATTTAGGTGTGAGAACTTTAAACTGACTTCAGGTGAGAGTTTCCTGCTTTTGGAAATTAAGGGTTTTTTTTTTGTTTGTTTGTTTTTTGTCTTTTGCCTATTTTCCGTGTCCGGCAACGGATCGCAACCCTCAGCGTTGCCCCCGTACCGGGCCGGGGACCGGCAACGGGATTGCAAGCCTCGGCGTTGCTCCCACGCCTCGCTCAGCCAGTGAGCGGGAGCCGGTCTGCACGTGGGATCCGAACCCTCGGACGGGAGCGCCGCCGCGCTTCCCAAGCGGCGCACTATCCAGTGCGCCACCGGGCCGGCCCCGGAAATTGAGGTTTTGAAGGAGGGAATGTTTCTACACTGAGGAGGTGACGGGAGGGCATGTTGAGCTCCGAGAGTTAAACACTTTGGTGTCACTGTCTCATTGCTACTGGCATCCAGGTCCCACTGCTCTCTGCTCAGAAATAAAAGACTCATCAGTCCCAAATGTTGCTTTGAGGTAGGAAGTTTATTATCAGATGTCTGAGGAGACAGACTAGAACTGTCTCAGAGCTATAGGGATTTAGTGAGGGTCTATATAAAACCAAAAAGATAAAGGGAGAAGGTTAGTGAAAAATGCAGCAGTCAGGGGATGGTGACTACATGCAGGTCAGCATGTTTTATTCTCCATCCTTGGGCTCAGTCCTGTGAAACCTGGAGTCAGACTTCCTGGCTCTGGCTTTATCTCCTTTCCAGAACATCTGCAGCTTCCAACAAGACTGTTAGTTTTGCAAGTTTTTTTTTTTTTTTTTTTTTTTGCAAGTTTTGCTGAGTTATGACCTTGCTTTTTTCTTCTTAACAAACTGCAGTGATTGTTCATTGTTCAAGAAGAATTCTTTCCTCAATGTTAAGTTCATGTTATGGCTGCCCTATGCTAAGCTAATATTTGTGATGGCTTCCCTTATGCTAGGCTACTATTTGTGATGACAGATCGTCATCACCAGGGACAGATCCCCTCTGGGGCTCCATTTCCAAAGTCAGATTCTGGTTGGCTCCCAATCTTGGGAATATTTTTAACCTTGCGGGTTTTCTTATGAGCTGTGGGTGAAGCGGTTGCTTATCTAAACCAGTTAAAATGTTTGTTTTTCTTCCCTTTTAATTACTTTAGGAAATACCGATGCTGTATAAACTCCATGCATTCAATGATTTTTTTCATGCATTCAATAATTTTATTCCCTTGTTACCGTGGTTTTATTTTCTTGCGTGGAAATGAGTAGATTGAGATACAAGCTGTGAGGAAGCCTAGACTATGCGGCCAGTTGCCTCATTTATATTTCAAATCCCTGGTCCCTGGAGGACATCAGGCCCTCCCTCCTGTTCGCGTGGGCGCCCCTCCTGCTCTGAGGGAAAGAGGTCGCTGCATGGGATACTGAGCCTGGAATTTCCCTGCACACTGTGAGCCCACGTTCATAAGAAAGAAGCAGGACGGGCCCAGTGGGTCCAGGAAGAGGCCAGCGCCAGCTCCAAAGTCTGGAGTGAGTTCTGCTGAAATACAAATACCGCCTGGCGGGACCGGCTTTGGTCGGGGGAAGAAGCGGAGCCTGCGAAGGGCTGTGGCTGGAACCCGTCGATCTGTCTTCGCTCAGTCACCTATTGGATCGCTGCTCCTGTCAGTCATGCCCCAGGAGACGAAGCTTGAAGCACTGTCCAATCGGCTGCCCAAGGGCGGGGCCGTGTGAACTGTCTCACGCCGCGCGCCTGCGGGGTCCACACTCCCGAGGCGGCCTGGTCTTTTCTCCCGCCGTCTGCGCCCCGGGCCCGGTCTCCGCTGTTCCCGGAGGCCCCAGGTTGCTGGGGCGCAGCCTCTGTCTTCTGTGACCTGTTCTGGCAGCGGGAGCGGTAGAAGGGACGCGGGGACATCCCGGAGGCCAGGAAATGGTGAGTGTGGGGCGGGCGTCCCGAGACCGGAGTGGGGCCGGTTGGAACCGGCCGGAGCCGGCCGTGGCCGCGGGACCCGGGCCTCCCCGCGCTCAGCCCCGGAGTCTGCGGCCCTCGGTCCCCTCTGGCCGCAGGGTGGAGCAGGGCCGGCGGCCGGGACCGTTCTGTCCCGTCCCTGCGGCGGCGACCTCGGCCCGGAGCCCTCTCTGGGCAGCCCCGCTTGTCCCCAGAGTGTGCGGTGACGGCGGTGTCCTCAGGGGACACCCGACTCGCGCCGTGGGGCTCGTGTGAAGGAGGAGCTGTGGTCCGTGGGGCCTCATCTTTTCTCCCAAGGGTATCAGTTTCCCCCTGAGTTTTCCACTGTATGAGAAGCTGGGTCTCTAATCCACGACCCTGTCCCCCCAGCGTGGCTTTTCCTGGGCAGGCCATGAATCCTTAGATTTCCACATCCCCGCAGTCCCCAAAGGCGACTTCCCCTCTGCGATTCACAATAGCATTATCAACCATTTTTCCATTCTCCGTTTCGAAGAGACACAGTATTGTAATTGTTTATCGTTTTTTCACAAGCAGTGGATGGCTCTTTTTAAAGATTAGCTTTGTGGACTTTCACTTGAGAGGAATGCAGAAGGTAACCGCCTGAACTTTGCTGTGTCTTTGTGCCTCTCTTTCTTTTTATCTTCCTTGGGCACAGACACCTTATCAGAAAGTCTTTGGTGTGAGGTTCCCCTTTGGAAACTGTACAGGCTGATGTGTCCTCTGCCCTCCCTCCTGTCTTTTCCGGGCGGTGGGTTTCAGAACTGCCTGGGGCTGACCCAGATGTCCACAGCTGCCAAGTCTCTTGGAGTGTCTAGTGAGTGTCTGGCCCTGGGTCGTTTCCTCCCAGAGGACAGCCTGAGGTGTGGGGGTGTGGAGCCCCTCAGGGGAACAGCTGGAGGCCCAGGGTCCCGGAGGCATCTCTTGGTTTATCCTTCATCTAAATAGCTGACTCCTTGGGACACTCAGCTTTTCTACTCCCAAACTGTTTTTTATTCCTTGGAGATACACTGGTCAGCCAATCAGATGCTAGTATTGAGGAAAAAAAGACAAATGATTCCTGCCCTCTGGATTCTCTCAGACTAGTGAAGGGAGGGAAAAGTGTCCCCAAAGACAATGAAAACCCACCTCATTGAGATGGTGCAAGAACCTGAAAAGCAGAATGCAGTGCAGTTTGGGTACAAAAGGGGGCACAATCCAGTGTCTCATGGGAGGGTGGTCTTTGAGCCCTTCAGTGAGCAAAATGGGGGTGGGGGATGTCACATGTAATATATGTCCACCCTTGAGTCAGACAAGTGTGTGTTTCAGTCAGCACTGCCCCTCCCTCAGTTCACCTTTTAAAAGTTTGGTCACTTATTCGATCCTGTTTTCCTTAGATGTACAATGTATTTTATCAATGGAACTTGAAAGATATTTACAAAGAAGAGGATTTCAGGAAAAAATATCTAGTCTCATATCCCATTTATTAAAAATTTTTATTTACTTTTTTTTTCTGAAATCTATTTTTTTTTTTTTTTTTTTTTTTTTTTAAAATTTTTTTTTTTTTTTTTTTTTTGAAATTTTTTTTTTTTTTTTTTTTTTGAAATTTTTTTTTTTTTTTTTTTTTTGAAATTTTTTTTTTTTTTTTTTTTTTGAAATTTTTTTTTTTTTTTTTTTTTTGAAATTTTTTTTTTTTTTTTTTTTTTGAAATTTTTTTTTTTTTTTTTTTTTTGAAATTTTTTTTTTTTTTTTTTTTTTGAAATTTTTTTTTTTTTTTTTTTTTTGAAATTTTTTTTTTTTTTTTTTTTTTGAAATTTTTTTTTTTTTTTTTTTTTTGAAATTTTTTTTTTTTTTTTTTTTTTGAAATTTTTTTTTTTTTTTTTTTTTTGAAATTTTTTTTTTTTTTTTTTTTTTGAAATTTTTTTTTTTTTTTTTTTTTTTTTTTTTTTAAAGATGACCGGTAAGGGGATCTCAACCCTTGGCTTGGTGTTGTCAGCACCACGCTCAGCCAGTGAGCAAACCGGCCATCCCTATATAGGATCCGAACCCGTGGCCTTGGTGTTATCAGCACCGCTCAGCCAGTGAGCAAACCGGCCATCCCTATATAGGATCCGAACCCATGGCCTTGGTGTTATTAGCACCGCACTCTACCGAGTGAGCCACGGGCCGGCCCCTGAAATCTATTTTTTTCACTTGGGTGATTTCAGGTGGAATTCGAGGGCTTAACCTTGAGAATACTACCAAAGAATAGAAATAGGGAAAATCTCTCTCCCATGATGGCTGCAGATAAACGAACACATTTCCACCAAGAGAGCATTGGTAGATAAATTGGTAAATTACAAAGATTCACCAAAACATCAATTCGATTCCTTTACAGGTTGGAGAATTAGTCACAGTGGATAACTGTTTTGTTTCCTGTTACCTGGACTTTGGAGATTAAAGCTAAATCCTGGGCAGGCCAGTTAGCACAGTTGGTTGGAGCACAGCCTTATAACATCAAGGTCACAGGTTCAGACCCCATACTGGCCAGCCAGAAAACAACAACAACCCCAAAAACACTATGAGACACAACTTTGCAACACGTAGAAGTGTTCAAGTGTGATTGTTCACTAAGTGGTTTGTCATGGAAATAACAAATGTCATCTTTATTGTCTGGAAGGGACAGATACAAGTACTTTTTCTGTTGAGCTATAAAATACAAATGCCTCATGATTTCCTTTCCTACATACATAAAGTGCTAGTTTGAGTGATTTTTGCTGGCTTAAAAAAAATAAAAGAGAGTTTATTAGATTTTTTAAAGATACACATGAGAAATGAAAACCACGTAAGTTGTAAATACTTTTCAACATAAAAGTGCAATCAATACTTAAAGGCTGACTGGTTAGTACAGTTGGTTGCAGTGTGGTCACCAAGGTCAAGGGTTTAGATCCCTTAACTGGCCAGCCACCAAAAATAAATAAATAAAAAGTAAAAATACCATTTAAGGGCTGGCTGGTTAGCTCATTTAGTTAGAGCACTGCCTTCTGACACCAAGGTCAAGGGTTTGTATCTCTGTGTTGGCCAGCTGCCAAAAAGAACAGCAACATCTTGAATCTCCCAGCTCTGAATTCCATAAACAATATTTTTTGAGGTGGTAGATTGTAATATTTTATATACCATTATTTAGTATTTATGTCTCTGTCCTTTTAAAATGATGGAACTTGCAGCATTCGGTGTAATGTGAAGCACTGCTATATTGAAACAAGGTATTCCTGGCTCAGAAATGCTTTGTTTATAGACAAGATGCCTAGGATCACATTTAAGAAGGTAAGAGAATTAGATTTCACATACTTGAGAAAACTAATCTCTTAAAAAATATTTCAAATTTATGTGACATGGTTATTAATCTCCTGAAATTATTTCCTTGCTGCCATTTAAAGCCTAAAGTAAGGGTTCCTACGTTTTAAGTAACTTCCCTCTTAAATAGCAAGGTTTAAAATGGGACACCTACAGCCAGGTTAACATGTAGGATAAAAAAGCTGTTTTGTATCCCCTACTACTGTTACAGTCCAGTTCCTTTTAATTGATTACATGTGAATTAACACTCCTCTTCAATTATGAGGTTCCTTTACCAAATGTAGAGAAAAGAAACTTAGGTTATTAAAGTAGATAGAGCACAGCCCTGTAAAAAACTGCTTAAAAAGGAGGAAGGCACTTCTATGCAAATACGGAGTTTCCCCAAAGTTCTAGTGCAGTTTTAAGCCCTGATACTTGTAGAAGTATAAATGCTACAAAGCTACAATACATCGCTTGACATTTTAACTATGTTTCCTTCACAGTTTGCAAATTTTTTTCCCCCTATATAAAGATGACTGGTAAGGGGATCTTAACCCTTGACTTGGTGTTGTGAGCACCACGCTTTCCCAAGTGAGCTAACCAGCCCTAGTCACTTGGGAGCGCGGCGGCGCTCCCGCCGAGGGTTCGGATCCCACATACAGACCGGTTCCCGCTCACTGGCTG
>NW_007728424.1:107537-108928 GCF_000696425.1 Galeopterus variegatus | reverse complement strand
ATTCTTCTAAGGTAGATACTGGTGACATTCTCTCAGTTTTTTCCCTCCCCTCCACCGCCTTTCTTCAGACTTGGTAATTTCATTAATTTTATCTTCATGTTAAGTTATTCATTCTTCTGCTTTGCTTATGTCTGCCTTTGAATACTTACAGTGAATTTTTCTTTCTTTTTTTTTTTTTTGTACTTTCCAGCTCCTTAATTTCTACATGGCCTTTTTAATAATTTTTAATTCTTTATCGATATTGTTTTATTCCTACATCCTTTTATTCCTACATCCTGGTTTCCTTTAGTTCTTTCTCCATGGTTGCCTTTATTCCTTTGAGCATAGTTAACACAGTTGGTTTAAAAATCTTTGTCTAGTATGGCCGATCCCATGGCGCACTCAGGAGAGTGCGGCGCTGGGAGCGCAGCAGCGCTCCCGCCGCGGGTTCGGATCCTATGTAGGGATGACCGGTGCACTCACAGCGCCCACTGGCTGAGCGCGGTGCGGCCGGTCTCAAAAAAAATAAAAAATAAAAAATAAATAAATAAAAATCTTTGTCTAGTAAATTTCATATCTGAGGTTTTTTAGTAGGTTTATCACAATTTTTTATTCCACTGATGACCCATATTTTCCTTTTCTTTGTATTTCTTGTGATTTTTTTGTTGTTACCAAAAAGTGAACATTTAAATATTACAGTGGGCTTACTCTGGAAATCAGATTTTTCTCCCTTCTTCAGTGTTTGCTGTTCTTCTTTGTTGAAGGCTGAAGTTGTCAGTTTCTTTTGTGATTCTTCTAAAGTATTTTTGCAGAGACTGTATTCCTTGCGTGCAGTCACTGAAGTCTCTTTTCTTTTACTTTGTGTTCAGCCAATTTTTTTTTTTTTTTAAAGATGACCAGTAACCCCTTATCTTTTTTTTTTTTTTTTTTTTCCAGTAACCCCTTATCTTAAACCTTGACTTGGTGTTGTCAGCACCACGCTCTCCCAAGTGAGTCAACGGGCCATCCCTATATGGGATCCGAACCCGGGGCCTTGGTGTTATCAGCACCGCACTCTCCCGAGTGAGCCATGGGCCGGCCTTGTGTTCAGCCAATGTTTTGACACAGATTTCCTTGAATGCCAGGAGAGAAAAAAATAATAAAGAAAACCTCAGCTCTTCCAGCCTTTGCAAATGGCTCTGTGTTGGGGCATTCCTTTAACTTGTAGCCAGGCTATTTAAGACTGCTTCAGCCTTCACTTCTTGCTGAACTGTGCCTAGAGATAACTAGTGAAGAAAATTAACATCTTCTCAGTTCCTTTTTGAAAATGTGTTATTTTCTAGGCATACATGGGGCTCTCTCAATTCTCTAGTGTACCTGGGGTGCTTTTGAACACCATAATTTCTTTTTTTTTTTTTTTTTTTTTTTTTAAA
>NW_007728424.1:63626-107527 GCF_000696425.1 Galeopterus variegatus | reverse complement strand
GGGGCGGCGCCGCCCCCGCCGAGGGTTCGGATCCCACATACAGACCGGTTCCCACTCACTGGCTGAGCGAGGGGCGGGCGCAGCACCGAGGGTTACGATCCCGTTGCCGGTCCTGGTCCGGTACGGGCGCGACACTGAGGGTTGCGGTCCGTTGCTGGACATGAAAAAAGACAAAAAGGAAAAAAAAAAGAATTCTTCTAAGGTAGATACTGGTGACATTCTCTCAGTTTTTTCCCTCCCCTCCACCGCCTTTCTTCAGACTTGGTAATTTCATTAATTTTATCTTCATGTTAAGTTATTCATTCTTCTGCTTTGCTTATGTCTGCCTTTGAATACTTACAGTGAATTTTTCTTTCTTTTTTTTTTTTTTGTACTTTCCAGCTCCTTAATTTCTACATGGCCTTTTTAATAATTTTTAATTCTTTATCGATATTGTTTTATTCCTACATCCTTTTATTCCTACATCCTGGTTTCCTTTAGTTCTTTCTCCATGGTTGCCTTTATTCCTTTGAGCATAGTTAACACAGTTGGTTTAAAAATCTTTGTCTAGTATGGCCGATCCCATGGCGCACTCAGGAGAGTGCGGCGCTGGGAGCGCAGCAGCGCTCCCGCCGCGGGTTCGGATCCTATGTAGGGATGACCGGTGCACTCACAGCGCCCACTGGCTGAGCGCGGTGCGGCCGGTCTCAAAAAAAATAAAAAATAAAAAATAAATAAATAAAAATCTTTGTCTAGTAAATTTCATATCTGAGGTTTTTTAGTAGGTTTATCACAATTTTTTATTCCACTGATGACCCATATTTTCCTTTTCTTTGTATTTCTTGTGATTTTTTTGTTGTTACCAAAAAGTGAACATTTAAATATTACAGTGGGCTTACTCTGGAAATCAGATTTTTCTCCCTTCTTCAGTGTTTGCTGTTCTTCTTTGTTGAAGGCTGAAGTTGTCAGTTTCTTTTGTGATTCTTCTAAAGTATTTTTGCAGAGACTGTATTCCTTGCGTGCAGTCACTGAAGTCTCTTTTCTTTTACTTTGTGTTCAGCCAATTTTTTTTTTTTTTTAAAGATGACCAGTAACCCCTTATCTTTTTTTTTTTTTTTTTATTTCTTTTTGTCTTTTTTCGTGTCCGGCAATGGATCGCAACCCTCAGTGTCGCACCCGTACCGGACCGGGACCGGCAACGGGATCGCAACCCTCAGTGTCGCACCCGCACCCCGCTCAGCCAGTGAGCGGGAACCGGTCTGTATGTGGGATCCAAACCCTCAGCGGGAGCGCCGCCACACTCCCAAGTGGCACACTGTAGCAGTGCGCCACCGGGCCGGCCCAGTAACCCCTTATCTTAAACCTTGACTTGGTGTTGTCAGCACCACGCTCTCCCAAGTGAGTCAACGGGCCATCCCTATATGGGATCCGAACCCGGGGCCTTGGTGTTATCAGCACCGCACTCTCCCGAGTGAGCCATGGGCCGGCCTTGTGTTCAGCCAATGTTTTGACACAGATTTCCTTGAATGCCAGGAGAGAAAAAAATAATAAAGAAAACCTCAGCTCTTCCAGCCTTTGCAAATGGCTCTGTGTTGGGGCATTCCTTTAACTTGTAGCCAGGCTATTTAAGACTGCTTCAGCCTTCACTTCTTGCTGAACTGTGCCTAGAGATAACTAGTGAAGAAAATTAACATCTTCTCAGTTCCTTTTTGAAAATGTGTTATTTTCTAGGCATACATGGGGCTCTCTCAATTCTCTAGTGTACCTGGGGTGCTTTTGAACACCATAATTTCTTTTTTTTTTTTTTTTTTTTTTTAAAGATGACCGGTAAGGGGATCTTAACCCTTGACTTTGGTGTTGTCAGCACCACGCCCAGCCAGTGAGCGAACCGGCCATCCCTATATGGGATCCGAACCCGGGGCCTTGGTGTTATCAGCACCGCACTCTCCCGAGTGAGCCACCGGGCCGGCCCCGAACACCATAATTTCTGAAGGAAGTTCTCTCTACAGCCTTTCATACTTTTCTTTTTCTTTCTTTCTTTTTATTTTTTAGGGTTTTTTTTTAGGTTTTTTTCCCCCTCATACTTGTGTAGTTTTAGCTTTTACTTTTAGGTCTGATCCATCTTTATTTTATTTTTGTATATGGTATAAGGTAAGGGTTCAACTTCATTATGTCTTTTGCATGTGGATATCTAATTTTCCAAGGACCGTGTTTTAAAAAAACTATCCTTTTTCCATTGAATGATCTTGGCACTCTTGGTAAAATTCATTTTCCCGTATATGTGAGGACGGCTTTCTGGGCTCTGTATTCTATTCCATTGGTCCATATCTCTGTCTTTCTGCCAGTACCACACTGTTTTGATTACTGTACATTTGAGTATGTATTTAATTGAGGATTTTTGAAGCTGTATTCTTAATGGATACTTGTCCGAAGATTTCTTTTTTTGTTGTCATCTATCTTTGTTGTGAGCATTTTTACCTTGTACATTTAATCTGGAAGTGTCCTGTCTCTTCAATTTATTGGAGGAATTTGAGGACAATTGGTGTGAAATCTTGCTTAATTGTTTGGGAGATATCACCAGTGAAACTGATTGCTTCTGGACTTTATTTGGTGAGGATTTTTAATTACAGAGTAAATCTCCTTATTAGTTGTTAATCTGCTCAGAATTTTTATTTCTTCACGACTCAGTTTTGGTAGCTATTGTGTTTCTAGAAATTTGTCCACTTGATCAGTGTTACCTCATTTGTTATTATACGCCTGAAGACTTCTTAAATAAGGTGTTTGGCATGCAGTTTTCTCCAGTTGTATTTTGCTATTATTATACAGGAGTCCTATTGATGTGGTAAGGTTTGTAGGGAGAAGGGAAGCATTCCATTGACACACGTGGGCTCACTTTTTGAAGCTTCTGAGTTGTGACTTGCATATGTACTTCAAATTCTCACTCCTTTTTAGATGAAGCAAGAAGGTTAGAGGAGGATGGAATTGGGTATTTCCCTTATCCCAGGAGGTTTGGCACTGGTAACATTTTAATTGAGTAGGCTTTTGGGTAATAGTTATTTTTGAAGGTGGGACTTAAGAAAAGCAGAGTCTTCTAGGAATATTTTTAAATGGCTAACTTTATTCTTCTGTCAGAAACAAAATGTGATTTTTTTCCCCCTCTTTCTGATCTTCACTGTGAGAACTGGTAGAGTTCCTGGAGGTAAATCTGACAAAATAATGGGGACCTTTTATGACTGGGTCCCTGGAGTTTTTACCTCTACAACTTGTCCACACTCAGCCCTCAGCAATTTATCAATTATGATTTTGGGTTATTTGTTTATTTGTTTCAACCCTGTACTACTTTCCATAGAGGTTCCTCCTTATGGGTTTCTATTCCAGTAAGTTATGATTCTCTTATCAGTTAGGTTAATGAGGTCCCTCCCAAAATGTTGTTTCTAGATACCATCAAAGGTTGTACTTTTTGAGCAATCATTTCTAAGCATATGCAGTCTCAGGACTGCTAATGTTAACTCTTGTACACACTAGTTAGTGGGACTTTGTTATGACAAGTGCTACAGACCTTCCGTACAAAGAGACATTAGGGTGACTCAGGGAGCACATTTTACTCCTGGACCTACCAAACAGGGGCATGCTCCTCTGCAGCTGTTGCTTTACTGAGCAGTTCAATTCTAGCATCAGAGTTGCTGTGTGGGAGGAAGTGACTCTAGACATTTGAAGTGTTGTCAGTCTTACCCATTCTTCCCTACACATGTGGGATGTTTCAGGACTCAGTTGCCTTTGAGGATGTGGCTGTGAACTTCACGTTGGAGGAGTGGGCTTTGCTGGATCCTTCCCAGAAAAATCTCTACAGAGATGTGATGTTGGAAACACTAGGGAACCTGGCTTGTATAGGTAAGGATGACAACATTCTTTACTTAATCAAATACAGAACAAGTATTTCATGGTTGTCAATGATTTAGAATATGGAAAAATATGAGTATGAATAAATCAGGAATGGCTTCCATGAACACAGATTCAAACAAGTTTTATGTAATTTTTGATAATTTATGATGATTTTTCTGGGTCTGCATTTTAGGGAAAGAATGGGATGACCAAAACATTGAAGATCAATACAAAAATCCCACAAGAAATCTAAGGTGAGTTGCACACATAAACGAACACAGTGTTCCTTGACAGATCTTAGAATGTTAGGAAATTGTAAAAACAAACAAAACAAATGAGCACGAATTCTAATTTTTTTATTAGAAAATTTTCTTCAAAAATACCTACTTAAATGTGACACTCCTGTTGAGCATTTCCAAAATAGGTCACTGAGACAATTTTTTTTTTTTTTTTTTTTTTAAAGATGACCGGTAAGGGGATCTTAACCCTTGACTTGGTGTTGTCAGCACCGCACTCTCCCGAGTGAGCCACAGGGCCGGCCCAAGAGACACAGTATTAATAAACCTTATGTAAATATCAGTGTTTTCATAATAGTTATGGTTGAGTCATTGTGCAGACCATTTCATTCATTCGTGTTTAAATAATACACACAGAGCATAAAGCCTATATTTGTCTTGCTAATGTTAAAAATGTAAGTCAGATACCTATTAATAGATATAAAATCATTTATAAATGAACCCATAGTAATGTGCTTGTCATTTGTTACAGAAGTCATATAGTAGAGAGAGACTATGAAAGTAAAGAGGTTAGTCAATATGGACAGAACTTCAGCCAGATTCTGGATTGCATTCTGAAGATGAAAACTGCTCTTGGAGTAAAACCACATGTAAGCAGTGTATGTGGAGAAGTCTTCACTTGTCGTTCATCCCTTAATGAACACATCAGAGCTTATACTGGACAGAAACCACGTAAGTATCAGGAATATAAAGAGAAGACATATGAATGTAAGCAATATGCAAAAGCCTTCAGTTATCACCACTCCTTTAGAATACGTGAAAGGACTCAAACTAGAGAGAAACCCTTTGATTGTAAGAAATGTGGAAAAACCTTCATTTCTCTCATACATGTTCAAAGACACATGATAACACACGGTAAAGATGGATCACAAAAATGTAAGATTTATGGAAGAGGCTTTGGCGATCCTAGTTTATTTTGTATATCTGATCAACCTTATACTAGACAGAAACACCATGAATGTAAGCAATGTGGGAAGGTGTTCAGTCGTTCTAATTACATTCAAATACATGAAAGGACGCACACTGGAGAGAAACCCTATGAATGTAAGCAATGTGGTAAAGCCTTTAGTGATTCCTCTTCCTTTCGAAAACATAAAAGAACTCACACTGGAGAGAAACCCTGTGAATGTAAACAATGTGGGAAAACCTTCAGTTGTTCTAGTTCCTTTCGGAGACATGAAAGAACTCATACTGGAGAGAAACCCTATGAATGTAAACAATGTGGAAAAGCCTTTAGTCATTCCAGTACCTGTCGAAGACATGAAAGAACTCACACTGGAGAGAAACCCTATAAATGTAAACAATGTGGTAAAACCTTCAGTCATTCAATTTCCCTTAGAATGCACGAAAGAACTCACACTGGAGAGAAACCCTATGAATGTAAACACTGTGGTAAGGCCTTCAGTCAATCCAGTGCCTGTCGATATCATGAAAGAACACATACTGGAGAGAAACCCTATAAATGTAAACAATGTCATAAGGCCTTTAGTAGGTCCAGTTCCATTAGGATGCATGAAAGAATTCACACTGGAGAGAAACCCTATGAGTGTAAGAAATGTGGGAAAACCTACATTTCTCTTCAGTCTGTTTGGAAACATATGAAAATGCACACTGGTAAAGGAACTTAAAAATGTAAGGGTTGGGCCGGCCCGTGGCTCACTCGGTAGAGTGCGGTGCTGATGGCACCAGGGCCCCGGGTTCGGATCCCACGTGGGGATGGCCGGTTCGCTCGCTGGCTGAGCGTGGTGCTGACAGCACCGGGTCAAGGGTTGGGATCCCCTTACCGGTCATCTTTTAAAAAAAAAAAAAAATGTAAGGGTTGTGAGAAAGCCTCTGATTCTCTCCAGTTCACTTTAAGTTCATTTCAGTTCATTTCAGACACTTTTGTAGAGAAACCCTATGAATATAAACAATGTGGAAAAGCCTTCACTTGCTCCAATTTTTTTTCAAAAACATGGAAGAACACATACTGAAGCAAAACCCATTTATTGTAAGGAATGTGAGCAAGCATTCAATTTTATCAGTAACACTGGAAAACATGAGAGGACTGCCACTGGAGAAAAACCTTACAAATGTAAAAGATGTGGTAGAGCTTTCAGTAGTTCAGTTATATTTGAAAACATGAGGGAATTCACACTAGAAGAAACACATACATTGAATGCAAGGAAGGGGGGAAAGCCTTTATCTCATAAAGTTTAGAAGGCATATGATAAGGCACAATTGAAATGGACCTTATCATTGTCAGGAATGTGGGAAAGTCTTTGATTTTTTTCTCTTCATTTTGAAGAGATGAAAGAACTCAGACTAGAGAGAAACTCTATGAGGGTAAAAAATGTGGTAAAGCCTTCAGTTCTTTCAGTTGCAATGGAATACTATTCAGCTATAAAAAGAAGCGATACCCTGTCAATTGCAGCAACATGGATGGAACTAAACCATTATGTTTTTTTTTTTTTTTTTTTTTTTTTAGATGACCGGTAAGGGGATCTTAACCCTTGACTTGGTGTTGTCAGCACCACGCTCAGCCAGTGAGCAAACTGGCCATCCCTATGTGGGATCCGAACCCGTGGCCTTGGTGTTATCAGCACTGCACTCTCCCGAGTGAGCCACAGGCCGGCCCCTAAACCATTATGTTAAATGAAGTAAGTCAGGTACAGAAAGATAAATACCACATGAACTCACTCATGTGGAATCTTAGAAAAAAGTTAAAAAGTGGTTGTCATAGAAGTAAAGAGTAGAATAATGGTTACCAGCAGGCTGGAGGGGAAGGGGGTGGAGGAGAAAGGAGAAGTGGTGGACTAATGGTATAAAACTACGTTATCCACTGTATATAGTCACTGTGAAGTACATGCATGTACTGAAACAACACACTGTACCCTACCAATATGAACAAGTGAATGTTAAAGAGATCTTTTTAAATAAAGTTTTTTTAGAAAGTATCCTCGAAATCACCACCATTTGACTTCTGTGTTCTACGAAGTGTAGGTTTCTACAGATGTGTCTAGAAGCTGCACATTAACGATCCATGTACAGTTTGGGTTTTCTAACAAGCCCATATGTGTGTACGAGGGAACGAATTCATACTGTCGTGGTTGGGAGTATTCTGATGGTCTGACTCCCTTGGTCTATAGACTGAATTTGTATGAGGCCTAATAGGCATAGTAACATCTTTATTCTTAATGGTAGTGACTGTTTTTCTGATTCAGGATGACAGCTCCAACAGTGCCGTGAAAAACAACTAGATGGGAAATTGTTCCTCTGCTGCTTTGTGCTATGACTGGTCTCACCCAGTACTTTCATGTGAGAACAAGCACCTTCTTCCTATCAGGAAATTTGCAGGTTTTTACTGTTACAGCTCAGTCCATCTTCAATAATTGTTGATTGGATATGATTTAAAAAAATGGTTTTTTCTTCAAACAATATTAATGTACAGTTTGTTAAAAATAGCTAATTATCTATTTTCAGACAATTTGTATACTAATAAATGTTACTGTCTTTTTCATTTACTGAGAAGATGTACTAAAATACCGTATCCCGTTGTGATCACAGATCAGATCAGGCTTATAATTTTACAAGTATATTTGTTTGACATCAAGAGTCAATATTCCTATGTGCATACAACTTTAGGTATTTCTTTCCTCGTGAGAGTTTTATTGTCACGTTTCTATAGTTAGAGTTTATATCTTATAGTAATTTCTCATTTATTCATACCAAAGGTTGAATCATGTTGGTTTTGAGTGCCTTCTTACTGAAGAGCACCAGGACCATACCGGTTGTCAAAGAGGTGTAATAAAATATTGTAATGTGACCACAAACTGTAAATTACTGTGTGGTGTGTCAGGTTTGCTGTATAGGTTTGTTTTAGGTGGATTGTTTGCTATTCAAGGAAAGTGAGATGTTTCCCTGTATTGGATTCTGTGAGCAGGTGAACTTAATTCTATCCTTGGTAACCATAACAGTTCTTACCTTGAAGGCAGAAAGAATGGAGTGGAGGTAAGTCTCATTCATAAGAAGCACCAATCAGTGGCATTATTGAGAAAAGGGAAATTGTGGTCATTTTTATGAGTTGGAATGTGTTCTCTTCTACCACTTTTAGAAACTTGGTTATAGAATACTACTCTTCTTTTTGTCTTGATCCATCATGTTCACTGAGGAGTGCTATCTGATGACGGAGGTGTGCGACATATTTTTCTTTAACAGTGTAAGACTTGGCCTTGTGGTGTGGTGAGGCCAGTTCCCATACTGCCTCAGAAATCATCTCGCCATGTGTGTTGGTTTGCCAAGGACAGTCCTTGATTATGCCTGTTGTCTCAGCACAAGTTTTTATAGTACTTTCTCTCCTTTTCATGGGTATCCAAGTTTGAACAATAAATATACCTGAGTATCCTTATATGTAAGCTAAATTTCATTTATTAAATTAAATGAAATTTCTAGGAATCTTCAATTTTCAGCACCTCACATGTCTTTTTAGAAGGTTTGGCTGTGCCCATTTCTCCAGCCAGTATTCACTGAACATCTTTTGTAAGGTGTGGGGGAATAAGCCCAAGAAATCATTTCTGTCATGACAGAATTTCTAATTTATAGTTTGCACTGAGTTTGTACTTGCTAAAAAGTATTATCTTTTTTACCTTTCAACTGCTACTGCTTTCAAAAAAATTACTTCTTTTCCCTAGGAAGGTACAACGATTCTCCATGTTGGTGTTTATGGCATTGTTTTTTCATACAAATATACAGCTACCTCAGTGTCCTTTCTCTCTGGCATTCTTAAAATATACCTCTCTTTTTTGCTGAAACTTGCGTACCATTTGTTTAGTCAGTAAAGTTCAGTCTGCTTACATAGGCCACAAGCCCCTTTTATGAACTTCTTTCTGTTTACTCCTTGCTGTGTACTGAATTTAGTCTCCCCCCCCCCAGATTCATACTTTAAAGTCCTAAACCCCAACATGATGGTATTTGGAGATGGATCCTTTGGGAGGTACTTAATATTCCATGAGGCCATGAGGGTTGTCTCAGAATAGGTTTTTTGGCCCCCTAAGAAGAATAGAGAGCTGTCTCTCTTCTTCTCTCCACCATTTGAGGACACAGCAAGAAGGCTTCCTTCTGAAAGCCAGGAAGATGGGCTTCACCAGGAAACAAATTAGCCAGAAGCCAGAAGTTAGAGTTTCCAGGGTTAAGGTTATGGTGGGTAACAGGAGGGTTCCCTTTTGATATCCATGATAGCAACATGAAGGCCAGAACATATTATTCTGTTGGTACGTGCGCCTGCACTCAGAGAAGTGCATTAAAAGTCAAGACTCATATTGATCTTCATACTTACACAGCTCAGGGAGTTCTTTGTACAGAAAGAGATCTTTTTCTCATGACCTTGAAATATGAACCTCCTGAAAATGAGGAACCCAAGATTTAAGAAGTTGTGAATGGAAAAGAAGGAGCAATAGGTTCTTCTCACAGCACATTTCATGAAGTACCTTTAAATGGCAGAATATCAAGATATATATTTGCCTTTTGGGGAGGGTCAGCTGGCTGGTATATATTTGCCTTAGTAAATATTTTTTTTCATGGTCTGACTAAAATATTAACGTAATATTTGAGGTAGGAATGGGAGGAAGAATAAACCAAATTGTTCTATCTAGTGGGGAAGGCATAAACTTCCAAAAACATATCATCACAGAATGTATTTAATAAGGATTTTAAAGTATCAACAAACAACCAGAGAATATCAGTGTAGCCATCAGAGAACTGAATTGCAAGCATTAATTAATTCTCAGGAGATTTATAGGCCAGTTTCTCCCTTACTTTAAGGGAACAATTGCTTCACCTGCACTGTAAATTGTTCTAGATACAATTGCAACAAGTTGTGCCTTCTAATTCTCTGTGACATAATCATGACAATGACAAAGAGCGTAGTCACAGCAATGCTGACACCAGTGATAAACACACTTTAGGGATGGACACCAAGTGGCAGGCCCCACACTCAGTACCTTACACACCGTGCCTCATTACACCTCATCATCACAGCCTCCTTACCATGAAAGCACCAATATTTTCCCTCATTTAGTGACAGGAAATGGAGACTTAGAGGAAATGACTGTTTTGTATTTTATGAGATGATCAGTCAGGTGCGGTCATAAGAAGAAACATGGAAGGCTCAGGAAAAAACAAAGTTGATTATACTCACAAATCCTAGAGACAGGAAGCATGGCACATCACACAGGGCCACACTGGAAAGACACCAGAATGGTCAGGAGGCAGAAGATAGGAAGAAAGGGAAGGTTTAGGCCTCTGCCTTTATTGGAGTTTTCACAGTAAAGGCCGGGCAGGGGGAACAGCCCTGCATTAGCCAGTTTAAATCATTTCAGCAGGCTTTGGGCTGTAGGGTGGTTTCTAGTTGCCTGGTACGTGTCCCTTATATGCTCAAGGCAGAGGAGTACTATTTCCTGGAGAGTATAGGCCAGAAAATAGTAAATAGTGTCGTGAAGGTTTTAAAGAATACCCAAGATGGGAAAGTCAAACAAAAAAACTCACTGCCAGCACATCTTCGTCCACTTCAGGGCTCTTGCTCCAGCCACCC
This sequence comes from Galeopterus variegatus, assembly GCF_000696425.1. NCBI lineage: Eukaryota > Metazoa > Chordata > Mammalia > Dermoptera > Cynocephalidae > Galeopterus > Galeopterus variegatus. Next base: position 96,802 of record NW_007728424.1, on the reverse strand, counting down.
TCAAATAACTTCTGCATTTTGTCAGTGTTTGTTTATGTAAAACTAGCAATTGCAAAGGCAAATCTTTCATTCCCACGTTTGTTCTTCTAATGAGTAGTCATGCTCCACATTTTGATGTTTGGCTGCTGACAGTTGAAGCCTAAGCCTTCCTGGTTTCCTTTTTGTTCCACACCTGGACTAGCTGTGGAGAAAGCCTGGGATTCCCTCCTCTGGTACAGGCAAGAGATTCAGACTACACAAAGCCCTGCCCATGAGGGGGAACTCTCACCTAGCCCCAGCCCTACCCTAAGTAAATACCCATGCAGGGTCCTTTCCTTGCTCTCTCAACTCTTTTTACACTTACTTGAGTGGCCTGCCTTGCTCCCCCCAGAGATCTCAGTCATGCGAGGAATAAGACTATATACCCTCAGCATTTATGTGGTGTTATCCGTCTTGATACCTGAATCCAACCTTTGGCAAGGACACACACTTCTGCTGGTGACCATAATGGTAATAGAAAAGGTAAGATGGTGTGTACATTGCAGTATGCTTTGCTTAATTGTGCATCTTGGTGGACTATTGCAACCATAGTGGTGTGGTCCCATCCTTTAAGATGAAAAAATCCTCAACAATAGCAAATTGAATCTGTGTATTAAAAGAACTGTACACTGTGACCAAGAGACACTTATTGCAGATTTGCAAGGCTGGGGTCAGCATTTGAAAATCAATGGAATCCATCATATCAACAGGAAAAGGAAAAATCATAATTATATCAATATGCAGAAAAGGCCTTTGACATATTTCAACACCTATGCATGAGAAAAGCTTTCAGCAAGCCAGGATTGAAAGCAAAATTTTTCAGCTTGATAAAGAACTTGTAAAAAGAACTGATAGCTAACATATTTAAGTTTGACAAACTGGATGCTTTCTCACTAAGCTTGGGTACAAGGCAAGTATGTCTCCTCTCACTACTCTTATTTATTATTATCCAAGATGTCCTAGCTAATAGAATACATTAAGAATAGGAGTTAAAAAGTACTGAGATGGTGATGGAGTTTGGATGTGTTGTCCCTTCCAAAACTCATGTGGAAATTTGATCCCCAATGTGGCAGTGTAGGAAACTGATTGAGTCATGGGGGTGGATCCCTCATGAATGGATTAATGCTCTCCCTGGGGGAGGAGGGGTGGTGAGTGACTTTTTGCTCTAATAGTTCCCACAAAAGCTGATTGTTTAAAGGACCCTGGCACCTCCACTCTCTTGCTTCCTCCCGCCATGTGATCTGTTTGTACCCACTGGCAACCTGCCACTTTTCTGCCATGAGTAGAAGCAGCCTGAGGCCCGTGCCAGATGCAGCTGTCCCCGAATCGTAAGCCAAATAAACCTCTCTTCTTTATAAATTACCCAGTCTCAGGTAATTCTGTTATAGCAACACAAAACAGACTAAAAAAGATGGGTAGGAAGAGATATAACCATTCTTGCTTGCAGATGACATGACTGTAGAAAATCCCTCCAGATTGACCAAAAACTCTTGTAGCTAATAAACAATCAGAGGAAGATTCAAGACATAAGGAAAATATACAAACATCATTGATATCCTATATTCCAGCAATACACCATTGAAAATACAATACCATGTACAATAGCACCAAGGGGGCGGGGATACTTTGTTGTAAATCTAAGAACATGTGTACATGATATATAGGAGGAAAACTACAAAACTGATGAAAAAATATCAAAATAAGTGGAGGAGTATTTTATATTCATGGAGAGGAAGTCTCAGTACTGATAAGATGATAGTTGTCTCCAATGTGATCTATACATTTAATAGTTATTTTGTGGATATTAACAAATTTATCCTAAAGGTTATACAACAAAAGACCCAGAATAGCCAGCATTATACTATAGAGAAATATGAAGGATTGACACTACCTAACTTCAGCACTAACCATAAAGCTGCAGTAATCAGTGTGGTATTGGAAAAAGCATAGACATATAGACCAGGGGAACCACAGAGAATCTAGAAACAGACCCACACACATATAGTCAACTTCTCTTTGGTAATGCAATTCAATGGAGAAAGGACAGTCCTCGACAATTTGTTCAGGAACAATTGACAATCACATGCCAAGAAATACATCTAGACACCTGACAATTTTCATAATTGTGAGACTCAAATTGAATCATAAACCTAAATGTAGAATGCAAAACTGTTAAACTTCTAGAAGATAACATAGGAGAAAATCTAAGTAACCACGTATTTGGTGATGATACGATTTTACATATGAAAACAAAGGCATAATCCATGAGAAAATTGATAAGGTTGATGTCATTAAAATTAAACACTTCTGGTTTGTAAAAGACACTGTTAATAAAATGGAAAGACAAGTTGAAAACTGGAAGAAAATATTTGCAAACCACATCTGATAAAGAACTTGTATCCAAAATATAGAAAGAATACTTGTACTTAAAACTCAACAATAAGAAAACAACCCAGTTTGTTTGTTTTTTTTAAAGATGACCGGTAAGGGGACCTTAACCCTTGACTTGGTGTTGTCAGTACCACGCTCACCCAGTGAGCAAACCGGCCATCCCTATATGGGATCCGAACCCGTGGCCTTGGTATTATGAGCACCGCACTCTCCCGAGTGAGCCACAGGCCGGCCCAACAACCCAGTTCTAAAATGGACAAAATATCTGAACTGATACCTCACCCAAGGAAACATACAGATGGAAAATCAGCATATGAAAACATCAGTATCATACACCATCAGGAAATCTAATACACACACACTCAAATCGCTAAAATGCAAAATATAACTGACCATACCAAATGCTGGGGAGATGTGGAGCAGCAGGAATTCTCACTTGTTGCTGATGGAAATGCAAAATGGTGCAGACACTTTGGAAGTCAGTCTGGCTGTTCCTAATAAAACTAATTAGTCTTACCATACGATCCAGCAGTTGTTCTGCTGGGTATTAAATGCACTGAAAATGTATGTCCACAAAAACTTGCACACAATTATATATTGTAGCATTTGTTCATATCACTAAAAATTAAAAGCAATTTAGAGGCCACTCAGTAAGTGAATAAACAAATTGCTATACATCTAAACAACAATATTATATTTAGTGATAAAAAGAAATGAGTTATCAAGAAAACGTGGAGAAACAGTAAATGTATATTGCTAAGTGAAAAGCATTTGAATCTGAAAAGACTACATAATTTTAACTATGAGACATTCTGGAAAAGGCAGACACAATGCAGAACATAAAATATATGTGGTTGTCAGCAATTTGGGTCATGCTGGGGCTTAAGTGAGTAGGAACGAATAGGTAAAGCACAGGAGATTTTTGAAAGAACGAACTATTCTTTATGATACTGTAATGGTAGATACAGGACATCCATTTGCCAAAACCCAGAACTGTACCACAGAAAGAGTGAATCCTAATGTAAAGTATATTCTTTAGTTAGAAACAATGTACCGGGCCGGCCCGGTGGCGCACTGGATAAGTGCGCCGCTTGAGAAGCGCGGCGGCGCTCCCGCCCGAGGGTTCGGATCCCACATACAGACCGGTTCCCGCTCACTGGCTGAGCGAGGCACGGGGGCAACGCCGAGGGTTGCGATCCCGTTGCCGGTCCCCGGTCCGGTACGGGGGCAACACTGAGGGTTGCGATCCGTTGCCGGACACGGAAAAAGACAAAAGACAAAAAAATAAAATTAAATTAAATTAAAAATAAAAACAATGTACCTATATTGTTTCATTGATTACAATAAACATACCACATTTAATGCAAGATGTTGCAAAAAGAGGAAACTATGACCATGGGTTAGCAGCTATTCTTTCTTTCCTTGTCTTATTGCATTAGCAAAGATTTCCAGGATGATAGTGAATAAGAGTGGTGTGAGAGGACATCCTTGTCTTGTTTCTGATTTTAAGGGTGCTATGGTTCAAATATTTGTTCCTTCCAAAGCTTAAGTTAAAATTAAATCCCAGTGTAACAGTGTTGAAAGGTAGGCCCTTTATGAGGTGATTGGATCATGAGAGCTATGCCCTCATTAATAAATTAATACATGCATGGTTTGATGGCATAATGGTTATTAGGGAGTAGACTGGGGACTTTATAAAGATAGGAAGAAAGCATGTGGAAATGTGCTCTTGCTCAGCCCTCGCTATGTCATACCCTGTATCACCAGGAGACTCTAGAGAGTCCCCACCAAGAAGGCCCTCACCAGATGTGCCCCCTGGAGACCTTAAACTTCTCTTCCTCCCAGACTTTAAGAAATCAGTTTTGTTTCTTTAATTACCCAGTTTCAGATATTCTATTAAAATTGACAGAAAACTGAGTAGTGCAGGGGGAAGGATGTAGTTTTTCTTTCTTTCTTTCTTTTTTTTTTTTTTTGGTGGCTGGCAGGTTTGGGGATCTGAACCCTGACCTTGGTGTTATAACACCAGAGTCTAACCAACTGAGCTAACTGGCCAGCGCTAGAATGTAGCTTTTCACCATTAACTATGACACTACCTAGGGTTTTTTCATGTTCATAATCAAGACAAGCAACTTCTTTATTCCTAGTATGCTGAGACTTTTTATTAGGAATGGGTGATGGATTTTGTCAAAAGCTTTTTCTACATCTATTGATATGATCATATGATTTTCTTTATCCTGTTGATAAGAGGACTACATTAATTAATTTTTGAATGTTAAACTAGCCTTGTGTACCTGCAATAAACTCCACTTGGTCATTGTACAGAATTATTTTTATACATTATTAGATGCAATTTGCTAATATATTGTTGAGAATTTTTTTGCATCTATGTTCATGGGAAATAACCCATATTTCTTTTTTCTTATAATATCTTTATCTGGTTTTGGTATTAGCCTAATGTTGTCTTTATAGAATGTGTTAGGAAGTGTTCCCTCTGCTTCTATTTTGTGGAATAGATTGCAGAGAATTGATAAAATGTCTTCCTTAAATGGTTTGTAAAATGCACCAAGGAAACCATATGGGGCTGGTGCTTTCCTTTATTGGCAGGTTATTAATTATTGATTACATTTCTTTAATAGATATAGGTCAATTCAGATGATCTGTTTCTCCTTTTGTGTTTTGATAGATTGTGTTTTTCAAGGAATTGTTCCGATTAATCTAGTTTATCAAATTTGTGGTTTGGAATTGTTTATAATATTTTATCATCGTTTTAATATCCGTGTTATCAGATATGATGGCTTCTTTTTTATATTTGGTATTAGTAATTTGTGCCTTCTCTCTTTATTTCTTGGTTAGCCTGGCTAGATCAATTTTATTGATCTTCTCAAAGAAACAGCTTTTGTTTCATTGATTTTCCTCTATCGATTCCTTATTTTCAATTTCATTGATTTGTGCTGTTTTCATTTTTTTTTTTTCTGACAGATTTAGACTTATGTTGCTCTTCATTCTCTAGTTTCCTAAAGTGGAATATTACAAAATATAGATTTATATTTTTCTTCTTTTCTAATGTATGCATTCAATAGTATACATTTCTCTCTAAGCACTGCTTTTGCTGATCTCAGAAATTTTTTTTTTCCTTTTTGTCTTTTTTCGTGACCGGCAACGGATCACAACCCTCAGTGTCGCGCCTGTACTGGACCGGGACCGGCAACGGGATCGCAACCCTCGGTGTCGCGCCCGCACCTCGCTCAGCCAGTGAGCGGCTGGTCTGTATGTGGGATCCGAACCCTCGGCGGGAGCGCCGCTGCGCTCCCAAGCGGCGCACTGTAGCAGTGCGCCACCGGGCCGGCCCTGATCTCAGAAATTTTGATAAGATATATTTTCATTTTCTTTTAGAAAAAAATTTATTACTCAATGGGACTTTTTTTTGGCAGCTGGCTGGTATAGGGATCTGAGCCCTTGACCTTGGTGTTACCAGCACTACACCTTAATTAACTAAGCTAACTGGCCAGCCCTCTCAATGGGACTTTCTAAAGAGGGGAGGACAAGGGTAAACTGGTTCAGGTAGTTTGAGTGGAGTAGAGAGAGTGGGTCAGGCCTTCATTGTGTCCGGTGGTTGAGGCTGGAGGGTTTCAAGGTTTGACCCTCCTACCTGCTAGTACAAAAAGGGGCATATTTGAGTTTAACTGAGTTCCATGTTGTGAACCAGCAGGGGAAATGGGTATGTATCTAACAGTCAAACATCGAAAATGGAGACAGTTCAGATCCCTATACTAGCCAGCCACCAAAACAAAAGATAAAAATTAAGACAGTGTCTTTATTAAAATTTACTCCTGATGGTTGACGTTGACTGGATATGCCACAAGTAATTTACATGAATTTGAAATTAAATATGGAATTAAAAAGCCAAGTGACTCAGTTGATGAGAGGGTGATGTTATAACACCAAGGTCAAGGATTTGGATTCAAATACCTGCCTGCCACAAATAAATAAATAAATAAATTTTTAAAAGCTAAGTGAAAAGCACAGGCAACATACTATAATTAGATGAGGAAGCCTCGAAAAAACATTGGAACCCAGATATCACAGTGTGGGGGAGAGACCCAGAAAATGTCAGTGGGGTTCCAGAGCTCTGTCCAATTATTTCAGTGATATCTTAATTAGGTGTCTTCACTTGTTGAGTTATTGGTGGCATTTTTGTTTCAAAGGATAAGACCACTGCCAACCAGAGCCATGTAGACAGGGCCTGTGCAGAAGGTGGCATGGCCAGGACTATTGCATAAAGCCCACGGCAGGGCCCTATAAAGTGTTTCATGAGTGGCACTTCACTGAGACAAACTAGTGCAGCTGTCCCCCATGCCAAAGCAAAGAAATCACCTCACAGAGCCATTGGGGTGACACTGCCACCTCAATGGGCCTGAAATGTAGCACATTTAGCCAAAGAGGATTATTCTTGAGCCTTCACATATAATAGAATTTGCCTACCTTCATTTCACACTTGCTTGGGACCTATCACCCCTTTCTTCTTTCCTGTTTCTCCATTTTGGAATGGGAATGTCTGTCTATACCTGTCCAAGCGTGGTGTTTTGGAAGCACATAACTTGTCTGATTTTCAGACTCATTGCTAGAGAGGAATTTTGCTTCATGATGAATCATACCTAAATTCTCACCCATACCTGATTTAGATTATATTTAGATGAGACTTTGGACTTTGCACTTTAGAGTTGGTGCTGGAATGAGTTAAAACTTTGGGAGCTGTTGCTTTGGAATAAATTTATTTTGCATTAGAAAAGAACATGAATTTGGAGAGTCCAGGGGCAGAATAGTGTCGACAAAATTGTTTCCCCCCAAAATTCATATGTTGAAGCCCCAATCCTCAATATGACTGTATTTGAAAGATAGAGCCTTTACGAGGCAGTTAAGGTTAAATGAAGTCATAAGTGTGGGGCTTTAATCTGATAGGTTAATGGCTTAAAAGAGAGTGATCTCTCTCATTGTCTCTCTCCCTGTGCATTCACAAAGAACAGTTCTGTGAGCACAAAGGAAGAAGACAGCCATGTGCGAGCCAGGAAAAGAGCTTTCCCCTAAAACTGACCACACCAGCACCTTGATCTTAGACTCCCAACTTCCAGAACTGTGAGAAAAGGAATTTCTGTTACTTGAAACACCCAGTTTATGATATTTTGTTATGTCAGCCCAACAGACTAATATACCATCTTAATATTTTTAAATGTACATTTCTGTAGCTTTAAATACATTCACAATATTGTGTAAAAATTACCACCATTTATCTCAAAATATTTTCATCTTCCAAATCTAACAGAATATAACTATTAAAGAATAACTCCACATTGCCCCTCCCCCATCTTTGGTAACCACCATTCCACTTTCTGTCTCTTTATTTATTATTTTATTTTAACTTTTTTTTTTTTTTTAAAGATGACTGGTAAGGGGATCTTAATCCTTGACTTGGTGTTGTCAGCAACATGCTGTCCCAAGTGAGCCACAGGCTGGCCCTACTTTCTGTCTCTTTAAATTGGACTAGTCTAAGTACCTCACGTAAGTGAAATCGTATAGTGTTTGTCCTCTTCTGACTTGTCTTATTTCACTTATAATGTCCTCGAGGTTCTCCCATGTTGTAGCATATATCAGAATTTCTTTTTTAAAGCTGAATAATATTCCATTTTCTGTGTATCTCACTTTTTGTTTATCCATTCATAGATTGATGGACACTTTCACTTTTGGTTATTTAGAAAAATAAATGCTGTGAAAATGGGTATACTCTTTGATATCCTGCTTTTAATTCCTTTGAACATATACCTGGTGCCAGAGGAGAGGGTTTGGGGAGGCCCAATAGCAGGCCTCAATCCACCCCATCCTCTTGCCAGGTTCTTGACTCTGCCGCAGGAAAGAAGTCAAGGACAAAGACACAGTAGAAAGCAAAAACAAGTTTAATGTAATGAATAAAAGATGCAGATTTCACAGGGAGAGTGTGGCCTTGCTCCAGAGACTGAGCAGGGACCACACAAAGTTTAATACAAAAGTAAGAAATGCACACTTAATGTTTAGTATGGAGTGCAGGCTGGCTCAAGAGAGTGAGCAGCCACTTGCTGAAAGTAAGTCTGATACAAAAGAGTATACACACCTCAGCCAGCGAAGTGCAGGTTGGCTGCAGGAAGATAAGCAACAACGGCAGTAGGTTTAATACAAGAGGAAGAAATACACATTTACAGACAGAGCAGGCTGGCCCCAGGGTGAACAACAGCCTGCTAAAGGCAAGTTTGATACAAAAAGAAATACACACTTCAGGTGAAGTGTGGGCTGACTTCAGGTGGGTGAGCAACAGCCCCACCTTCTGCTGGGATCCACTTTAATAGTTTTGCTAATACATATTCATGATCTCTAATGAATATTCAGTTATGCAACATAGTCTTGCACATGCTCAGTTGGCCTCCTTTTAGGGCATATTCATTGGTCAAATCCTATTACATGCACCAGACATTCAAGAATATTCTGTGCTCTTTCTTGGCTCCAGTGGAAAGTCATTCAAAGATAAATTCCACTTTACTGAGCAGGCTGGGCTACCAGGGTTATATAACCCCTGAGCATGCCCAGGCACTGGATTTGCATAAATCCGCCCGGAGTTTTCCGTGTTGGTGCCAAAAATAGGTCCAACAAGCAGAAGTAACTCTCCTCTAGGGGAGGACCTAGAAGAGAGGCCTGAGACCTGGGAGGGTGTCTTGAAACCCACACCCATGGAAACTGCCTCCCTCCTATCTCATACCCAGAAGTGGAATTAAATAAAGAACCACAAGGTAATTCCATTTTCAGGTTTTTGAGGAACTGCCATACTGTTTAACATACCAGCTGCACCATTTTATATTCTAACCAAGTGTGTAATAATCCCAATTTCTGTACATTTTTGCCAACCCGTTATTTTCTGTTCTGTTCTGCTTTTTGATAGTAGACTTCCCAATAGGTGTGAGGCCATTTCTTTACTCCTTTAATCATGTTTCCCTTTGATTCTGTGAACATGTTTATAATGTGTACTTTGAGGTATTTTTCTGTTAATCTGACGTCTGTTTTGCTGGCACGAAGTTCTGTTTTTTTCCTTTCTTTGCCCAGAGTATGGTTCATAGTTTCCTGTTTTCTTCCATGTCTCTTAATTTTTGTTGCAAAGTAAACATTTTAGCCAACACATTCCACCCTTTCTGTGTATTCCCCCACGGCCCCAGGCCTTGTTATTGTTATTTCCTTGCTTTTTTTAGTGACTAGATTGTTTTGGTGAAGTCTATTACTTCCCCACGGTTTTAAGCCTCTGCGATGTCACTCTTCAGGGGCAGGGGGCTGACACATCTTTGTTTATGCCCACAGTGATGCTGGAATGACAGAAGTATTGGTAGAAATGTCTTCCTCTTTTTCTTGGACTATGCCCAGCTGTTAAACTGTAATAATAGCTGGCTGATGACTCTTCTTTTCAACAGTGTCCCAGGGCATAAACTGCTCTATACTGATCCAATCAATGGTTCCTTGGAAGGAATACCCTCACAGGTCCGTGTTTGATATTCATTCCCTAATGGACTTCTCTTAGCAGTTTTCCCCTGGTTTCCTGCTGCTAACTAGTTGGCCTGTAGTCTAGTCTGTATCTTCATTAAACCCACAGATCTCCTCTCAATGACCCTTCACCTCTATTTCCACTGTGTTGAGTGGCGTGCCCATGGGCTCGAACTTCTCATGATCTGTTGCAGTTGCAGTTAATTCCTTTGAAAAGTGATTAGGCTCTGTTTGTTTTAGGACATGCTTCTCCACTCCCAGGCAAAATTTCTGTGCCAGGGCTCTGGAGCTGGGTGGGGACAATGGTAAGCTTCTGAGTGACACTAAGAACTGAGTGCTCAGTGGAGGGAGGCATAGCAGACTGATGTTCTCTCAGCTTGTGTCACCAGGCATAAAACCACCACCTAACAGACGTGCCAAGGGTGATGAGTGGCCCCAGTATTCTCAGCATGCCATGCACATAGAAGAGACTTTGTTCCACGAGTAGGGTGTGGATGCAAGAAGAGGGCCACCACTTTTTAAGTGCACAAACGTGGGACTTTACCTCAGCAAAGGGTAGCTGGGAAAAGATAAAAAAATGTTGAAGTCCTGCTCTTCCTAGAAAAAGGCTCTCAACTAAAAGCTGGGAGAACACAGAGCCTTGTATTCTTGGCTGCACCGTCTGAAGTGGGGGTTCACCTTGCCGAGCTGCGGAGAGGGAGTGGAGGAGCAGTCAGGGTACGGATACCACAGACCCTGCCTTTCTCAAACATTTTTATAGATTTTCTGGAATAGATGCTCCTCATTTGGCTTTTGCCTTTAGAACCATTTCCAGAGGTTGTTTTAAAATAATTTTCACCAGATTCAAAGGGGACTTTGTCAGCAGAGCTCCTCTCATTGTCATGCCACCCTAATGCATCTAATATTCTGCCCACATCAGGAAATGCTCTGCAGTTTGATATAGGATGGAGTACAACCTGGAATATCTTGTCATTTTATACACAAAATTGAGAAAATTCTTTGTAAAAACATGTTGAACATTTTATGAAAATGATTGTTTAGAGGATTGACACACACAGAAATGGCTTCACATAAAAAATACTTATTGATTTGCAAGCTAGTAAAAATAAAATATGGTTAATACAAATATTTTAATCATGAGTTACTTACAGTGAATGTCAAGTTTCAAAACCTCAACCTGAGACTTAGAAGTCTGCCTGAAGACTCACTATTAGCCTGCATTATCTTCTGGCATTGATATCTATTTGCCTCTAGCTCCCGCAATTAGTTTCTTGTTTTTTCTGTTTATGTAAAAATAAAATTTAATAAACTATGTGTTTTTCTTCCTTTTGATATACAAAGATAACACGGTTTAAACAGTGACACACTTTGCATTGTTCATTTAAGAATAAATCCAGTAAGGGCTGGCCCCGTGGCTCACTCGGGAGAGTGCGGCGCTGGTAGCGCCGAGGCCGCGGGTTCAGATTCTATATGGGGATGGCTGGTTCGCTCACTGGCTGAGCACAGTGCAGATGACACCAAGCCGAGGGTTGCGATCCCCTTACCAGTCAAAAATAATTTTAAAAAAGAATACATCCAGTAATATTTTTCATATCAATGGATGACTTCCCTGATTTTTATAAAGCCACGTAGGATGATGAGTTTATGTAAGCAGTTCTAAATAGACACTGAGCTTGTCCTCAATCTTTTGCAACTCATATCTTACTGAAATGAATCAAGGATAATATCAATCGACCTGTTATAAAAAACTTGAAATTACCTATAGAACTAAGACTATGAAACAAAAATTGGCTAGGTGTTTAGAAACATGTAAAAATATTTGAAAATTATAAATTTTCATGCTTTAATAATTTTTTATATTTTTGTATTAAACTATATCATACCTAGAAAAGAATGCAGGAAATTTTTTCTGTATAAATAGTAATTATTGAAAAAAATTTATAGAATGAGCACTTACAGTGATGAATAAGACCTTGGGTGCTCAACACTGACCTAATTTCCCTCCTGTCTCCACAGGTAACCACAATCTGGAATTTCATGGATATTGGTTATAGTTTTATTAACTATGATTTAACATCAAGAGTGTTTTGCTTAATTTTGCTTAACTTTCTATGAAAGGGGATAAATGGACTGGTGTCTTTGTTTTTCCCCCCAGGTTGTTTCACACATCCTGTTGTCTGATGCTTGGGGCTGTTCGACAATTTGCTCGTCCATTCCAGTTGTTATAGGATTTGGATTGTTTCAATTTTACTTTTTGCTCTTGTGGGCAGTGCAGCTCTCATCACACTCATCCAAGTGCCTATGTGTAATAAAGTCTCTACACATTGGAGAAAATGTGCTGGGTTGTAGATTCTTGGCAATTTCAAAATCACCAGGAAATTGCAATGGAGGATGTAGGAACTGACTCTCACAGCATTTGTGCATGTGTTTGTTTATCCCACATCAATGGCCACACTGAAATTATGTAATTTACTAACTTTTGCCTAATTAGTGTGTGTGACATGGGATCATCCTGTAATTTGATCACTTTTCACGAAATAGGTTTTAGTCATTTTCTTACTTTTAGTTCATCTATTTATTTGGTTTCTTATGATTTCTTTATACACTCTGGACATTTATGTGCAGGTTTTGCGTGGAAGTAACTTTTTAATTTATTAAGTTGAAGCCTGATTCCTGGATAATATTGTAAAAGTATGTTTAGTTTTATAATAAACTGAGAAGTGTCTTCCAAAATGGCTGTAGCAATCTGCATTCCCACCAGTGAGTGCTCCTTGGTTCCACATCCATGCAGCATTTGCTGCTGTCAGTGTTTTGGATTTACCATTCTAATGGTGTGGTGATAATCTTATTCACCAAGTTATAGGAATAATGAATGTCTAAAAAGAGCCAATGTTTACTGAAGAACAAGATGAGGGCTTGCCTAACACATCCCCCACAATTTAAACAATAGGTACCCAGACAGTATAGTATGAGCAGAGAAATTTAAAAAAAGATACCAATGGGAAAGAAAAATGTCAAACTGACCTTGTGTATATAAAAATTTGATTAGGCAGGCTCGGGAGTAGTGGCAGAACTGACATACATTTTAACATATGGTAAGGGACAAACTGTAATTTTAATGCAGAAAATGCATTGTATTCCCATTTGTGCCACAGACAATAATCAATTTACTGTTGATTAAAATGTGAAAGACAAAGGAAGAAGACTTTCAGAAGTTAAAGGCAACTATTTTTAATTTATAAGAAAATGCAATACAACTTCATTTGCCCTTACCCCCCAGCACCTGGCCTATAGTATCTTAACAGCCCTGCCTTCCCACTTAATCATTACAAGCAAGATATTAACAGTATCCAGCTTTCTTTAGGAAGCCAGGTAAAGGGCCGGCCCGTGGCTCACTCGGTAGAGTGCGGTGCTGATAACACCAAGGCCACGGGTTCGGATCCTATATAGGGATGGCCGGTTTGCTCACTGGCTGAGCGTGGTGCTGACAACACCAAGCCAAGGGTTGAGATCCCCTTACCGGTCATCTTTTAAAAAAAAAAAAAAGGAAGCCAGGTAAAGAATTATATCGATGACATTCTCCTGCAAAGACAGTCAGAGGATACACGCATACGGGATATAAGTACCTGTCACAGAACTATTTGGGGTTGAAACATTGTGCCCCATAAGATTCAAGGCCCCAACACTTCAGTAAAATTTCTGGATATTATTTTAATGGTCAGCCTAGGAACCATCCATGGCATTGACTATGTTAAAGTAAGCGGAACATTTAATGGGTCCATTTGGGTTTCAGGAGCAAGACATAACTCATTTTCAGATTTCCAAATTTTATGTAAACCTGTTTCTCATTACTCACAAATTGACCCACTTTGAATGGGCAACAAATGGATCTAGAACCTGCCCAGATAATAGGCATTCCATTAATGTCACCCTCCCCAGATTCCTTTGCCACAGAGTTTTCAGTAGTCTTCTTGTGCCTTCATGAGTCTCTAAATCACCCAAGATGGCCATAAAATGCTCAGGGGCTACTGCTGCAAGAAAATACCTTCTTTGCCCTGGTGAGAGAGTAGCTAATGCTGGCCCAAGACAGGGTACTTCTGGAGATGGAGGCTGTCATGTTCTCTGAGCTGATGATGCTCTGCAGACTGGGCCATGGAGGCAGCAACCCTAAAATGAGCTTCTCCAGAGAGACCTCCTCATTGAAAGATCATTGTACTTACAGGATAGAGCCAAAACTGGGCTGTCCGGTATATCCCACTTAAAAAAGTGTCTCACTTGTCCTCAGGTTGATGAAGTGGCTTTAGAGAAGGTGGTGACTCCTTTTTAGACCCACATTGGCCACTTGAGAAGGTGGTGACTCCATTCTAGACCTGCTGGCCACTTGGGGAGTCTCTTGGGATCACCTGAATGACCAGGAAAGGAAGTTCATACACTTACCAGCATACATGATGGAGCCCATTGGAGAGGTCCTGAGTTCTGTCCCTAAAAGGGCCACCTCTGATCAAAAATGGAACCCAAAATGTCAGCATGATTAGTCAAACTCCAAGCAATCATTATAGCACTACAGGATGCCCTGGCCAACAGCCAAGCTCATCTGCACATTTTACAGATTCTTTGGCCACTGCAATAGTCAGCTGTCTGATCCCACCAATAACAACTCCTTAATCAAGGACACCTACTTTGGGATAAAGAACTGGGGGGATATCTTAACTCACAATTTCCCAAATACAAACCGAAGTCATATATGTCTCTGCACATACTATACCTCAAACTGCAGATGCTCATTTCAACATTCTGGCCAGTAAACTGGCTTAAGTTTCTGAGACACATACCAACATCAGACACCTGATGCTATTAACCTCAGCGCAGTGGGCCCACGAAATATAAAATCAATTAGAGGCCTCTGCCCTAAAGGCCTAGGCAGAATGCAAGGAATTTCCTTCCTCCTCTGTCGTGGCTAACTCAGTGACTTGGTCAATGCATCTTATATGGAAAAACACACCACTGGTAATATAATTAATGGAAATAATTCCCAGGCTTAGGAAAAAATCCCTACAGGTGATGGCAAGTAGATTTTATGGGCAGTTGACAATCTCTGTAGGGGCTATTCACGATGCTCTGACCAGAGTAGACACATACAGACATTCAGTAAGGTCATTTTGTCTAATCCTGGGTGGGGACCATCAAACCTTGTGATTGCAGTATTAGCCCTTTGGCATGCTGATAAGCAGGAGTACTAAGGGAATCCTAGGTATAATGCTCAGAAGTTTTGCATTGGGAGAACAGTTGTTACCTCTTCCCATGCTTTGAGAGAGGCTAATACCAAATGCTCTTTCCTCTTTTCAGTACACGGACCACAAGGCACCATGGATGTGTACCTCAATACCCTGGGGTGTCAGGAAAGTGCATTTGACAGAGCAAGGGATGCAGCAGCACAGGAAACAGGGAAGGGCACTGCCTGTGTCTAAACAGCAATTCACATTTGGCAACTGGAGTGCTATGCTTAATTCTCCCCAGAGTCTCCTTCCTTTCTTTAAACATCACAAAAGGCCATCCATGACCATGTCCCAGGGGTATAAAATCACACTGTCCATATAGCATCCAGTGGTAACGACCATGCTACATGCAGTAACCAAAGAGCTCTAGTCGGACACTTGGTAATCAAGACTGAAATGCTGATAATGTAAGGGGCTGTGTTATCACTGCCTTTAAGACAGGTGCCTCAGAGATAACCTGCACACTGGAGGCTGAACCCAATGATACATCATGCTGGAGCAGTCAATTAAGAATAATTCTTGACTAGAAGATGAGAGTTTTAAGGTGGAAAGAGACAGTTACACCTGATAAAGACCACAGTCCTGTACAGACCAAAGCACAAGCCCACCAGCAATTGGTGGTTCCACCCCAGGAATTGGTGGTTCCTGTATCATGGAACAAGTTAGTTAGCCAAAACGAGTTAGATAAAGCTGAGTAGATTCCTCAGTTATGGCTGGTCCATCCTGTTTGTGAATCTTTTCAATAGCCTCCCATTTACCCCATTGGTGAGTGAGGGATTAGTAACCTAGGCATCTTGTGAAACTCAAACACATGACACCCATCACTGGAAAATGGGATTGATGCAGTTTATTAGTGACACATACAGCCTGGACGAGGAGGGGACCATAAGTCATGCAGGCCAATACAGGGGTTGCACTAGGGAGAAGAGAAAATAAACACCGGTGTGCAGGGAAGGCTTTATGGTATCAAGACAGTGTGGTCCCCCTTGGCCCATGGGAGGATGTGATTGACTTGTATGAATACTTATGTGGGCCAGCAGTAAACAAACCCATTACAGTACAGACTGATAAGACCATAATACTATAATACTATATATACTATATTCTATACCATAATACTAGTTATACATGATATATACTAGTTGTTAATATATACTAATTAATACTGTAGTATATACTACATATTTTTACATACACATAGACATACTACATACTGTACTACATAATGCTATACTGTATACTGTATACTATACTATATTACAGAACACAGATATCCTCTGAATATAGATGCAAATCCCGCCACAGCATACTAGCAAACGGAATCCCACAATATACAAAAAGACCTATACAGCACAATTAAGTGTGATTTAACCCAGGAAAGCAATATTGGTTTTATATCTGAAAGTCAATATGCCATATTAAGAGAATAAATGTGAAAAACCATAGGATCATCTCAATAGATGCCAAGAAAGCATTTATCAAAGGTCAACACCCGTTCATGAAGAAAACACTCAATAAACTAGGAATAGAAGACAACTTCCTCACCTGCTCTAAGGCATCTATGAAAAACCCACAGCTAACATCATATTTGATAGTGAAAAACTGGATGCTTTATCTCTAAAAACAGACACAGGATAAACATGTTTGTTCTCAACACTCATTCAACATGGTAAGTGGAGATGCTACCAGGTAAACTAGGCACAAAAATGAAATAAAACCATCCCAAATTTTAAAGAACATACACAGATAGACCCCCAAACAGATAAATAAAATTACAAACTTTGTCACTGCATATACAGATGGACAGACACAGACACAGACACACAAACCCTCAGAGATAACGGCCCAAAGACACACAGCCCAGGCCTCTGCACTCCTCCCCAGCTTTCCCTTCCTCCTTAGGACTAACCACCATCTGACACGCAGTGTACTTTGCTTGTATCTCTTATTTGTTGTCTCCTAGAATGTCCAAGTTAAAGGGGACAGGGCTATTTGCGTGGTTTTGTTTACTGCAATGCTACTACAACAGGACTCACAATAGACACACACACTAGGGTTTTCCACAAAATTCATCATAGGCCCACATGCATGTGATCTTCATAGAGTAATGTGTTTTCATCCCCATCCCATATGGCAGAGGGGTGCCTCGAGTACCCCCAAACAATCCTCAAAGTAGAGTATTTCAGCCCATCCTGATGGAAAAAAAATTCACACTTCCTGAGCATGCACAGTACAAAGAGACCATCCCTGTAAGAAAAACAAAATGGCAGCATGAAGAGGCAAGACTCAGGGCCCAAGATCAACGGAGTTATATCCCAGCCCCTCACACTGCTATAACAGAGACACACCCTTCATGAATTCACCCTATGCCAATCTGCTGTCCCATTGCAAGCATTGTGAGGGCAGCCAAAGTTTGTCACCTTGCTCGGCCTCCATGTCCTCCACTACAACCTCTTGGATAGAATTCCCCTCCACTAAGGTCTCTCCTGGGGTGGGTAGAAGGATGGTGGGTGGAGCCCCCATCAGCACTGAAGCTTTCTATCATGGCCCAGCCCATGTCTTCTGTTGGAGGAGAGTGGTGGACTCAGAAGCTCAGACCACAGGCCTCTCAGCAGTAGAGAGCTGTTGGATGCAGGAAAGGACCTGAAGCTGTTATGTGGGTGGGGACTTGGTTTCCCTCATTTCTGCCTGTTCCCTTAAAAAACACATTTTGATTTCCAAAAAACAGTGGGTGCAGCCTCCGACAGAGGAGGAGCCATCGTCCCCTGCACCCGCACCCTACAGCATGGTCTAGAGCAGTTTACTTGGAGTTGGGTGCACGTTGCTTACTGGGAGCCACATGATACAAGGGTTTACCAATGCTCCTGAGCCTAGCTGAGATTGCCACTTCCCAAAGGGATGTGCTGCTGCAGGCTGGGTCTTGTTTATGAAAGAAGTACTTGTATGTCCTGCCCTTGGTGAGAAGGCTCCAAACCCACTCTGGAGTAGAGCAAATGAGGTAGGTGCTGAAGTGAGGGGCCTGGAGCATGGTCCATGCATGCAGTGCAGAAAATCTGAGCCAAAGGTGCCAGAGAATTAGGGGTGGGTAATTTGGGGACACTGAAATGCCTAAGCACTTCCTATAGCTAGGGCATAGCAAGGTATCTCTTTTTCACATTGTCAGTTGAGACTATTAGGTGACTGTGCTTGTCCCTACAAAGCTGATTATAGCAACAGCTGTGACTGTTGTGGCCAAGGGGCTAGTGGCCCATGACATGGGTTTTGTCACTACTTCTTCCTACCTCTTCTCAGAGCCACCTGGGATTACCACAGAGAAAATCTCCAGAGTGGGCCAAGTATAGAATTCTAGAAATGTTTGTCAGCAAGCAAGAATAGGTTAGACTTGAGATGAGATGCTTACAGCTGGAAACGGCCTCAAGATGAGCCCTGGGAAGAGATAATGCTGATACCCAAGGATTAGGCAGTTGCCGGAAAGATCCCACTTGGGGAAATCTGTGACATATGCCTTTATCGTTCAGCAATCCCCAAAATTTGACCTGAAAAACTTGGTGTAAACCCTTAAAAAGAGATTCTAGGAGCCCTCCCACTTCTCTCCACTTGTGCAAGGTGAGGGCAGATACAGCTCTACAGGATGTTTCCTAGCTTTAGACTAGGTCCCAAGAAAAGCCTGTTGGGGCAGAAGTCCTTACCCAGTCCTTCGATTCTTCCTAACAAAGATCCCAAGGTGGTGAGAAGAACATGTAGAAATCAAGGTTCAGGAGAGTTCAGCATTCTCCTAGCACATTAAAATAGTTTTGTTGTTTATCTTCTATAAGCCATTTTTAATAAATACATGTAGTGTATTAAAAGTGTAGTTCTGAGTGCTCATAGATGTATAGTTATACCACCAGCACCAAGGTGTCAACAAGGCATCATCAACTCAAAAGAGAACACCCTTGTAGTGCCTGTTTCTACTGAACTTATCCATCTGAAACCACCGATCTAGTTTATGTCCCTATACCTTTGCCTTTACTAAAATGTCATAGATGGAACACCATGTTGCCTTATGTGTCCTGTTTGTAAAATTCAATACCACATTTGTAAAAATGCATAATTATACAAACCTTACAGTGTTCTGACTTCACATTTTTCACAGTGCCTAGGAAATATGACGGTACACAGAAGGTCTTCTGAACTAAAGGTTCCAGGGGTGTGTGTGTTTGAGTATGACCCCATGCTCCCTGTGCTTAACATTCATTTGTAAGATGGGAGGAATAATTGGGGGGCTAGGGGAGGAATAGGAAGGAGAACCAAAAGAGATACTAATAATTATGAAATTACATCCTCCTTACAGTGCTAAGAAAACATAAGCTAGCCAGGAAAATAATGGACAAATAATGGATGTCCTTTGCTATTTAATAAAACACAAAGATATTACTTCTTCCCATCCACCCCTCCTTCCAAAACATGTCCCGAAACTCTAAGAATAAGGAAATAATATGTGTTGAAGCAAAATACGCAGGCCATTAGCCCAGGGTTGTTTCTGTACTAGGAACCTTTACACAAGCAAACCAAAAGTTAATAAAGAGGCAATGCCTTGTAACTGATAACTGGGGGGAGATGGGAGACTAAACCTAACTTCACCCAATCACAAACAGCAAACTAGACATTAGATATGTAACTACGGACTTCCCAATGGGTCATACCAAAATAAGGCAAATAAATGCCTAACTGTAGCCAGTCAACTAGTTACTTTGCCTCTAAGTTCAGCCTATAAAAGCCCACTGCTCATTCTGCTACGGCAGAGAGCTCTGAACCTTTTCAGGTTCTGCATACTGTCCAATTCATAAATCCTTTAATAATCAAATTCTGTTAAATTTATTTTGTCTAAAGTTTTTAATATCTATGAACAGCAAAACAGTCTTTGGGACTATATGGATCATTGAAACAAAATGCTTCCAGTTGCTCCTCTTATAAAAAGGAATTAAACATTTCCCAGTTTGAGGATGTCAAATACACCCCCCTTCTTCAGTAAACTAGAATACTATGAAAAATGATACCCTGTCTGCATCTCACCTTAATTATTCCTCAGATAATTGCCCTCTAAACATCTATAACTGTTTTTGGTGTTTCAACCAGGAACTCCCAATGCACTTGTACAGCTATCACTTTACTCATAAGAAAAACCCAAGATGGGCTGGCAGTGTGTAGATCACCATAATTCTTCCTAAACCTGGAAAAAACTCCCTGGTTTAATGGGGTACACAGTGTGTGTACATAGTCTGTATAGCAGCAAAATAATAATGCCAAACAATTATTATTAAAAAAATTGCCAAAGGCAATTTAAAATCTTTCTGGTAATTTTAAACACAAAATTAACAATTACAGGGAGTGACATCAGCAAGATGGTGCGGTAGGATACTCCAACACTCATTCCCTGGCAGAAACACTAATTTGAACAGCCATCCACATACAAAAATGCCTTCACAAGAGATTTAGAAAAAAAGGTGAGAAATTACAGCACTTCAGTGTAGCACCAAAATGAGAAAATGTGCAGTGAAGAGGGCAGAAAAGACAGTTTCACATTACCTGCATCACCCCTCCCCCATGAAGACCCTCTACGAGGGGGAAGGAGAGTGGAGAACCAAGCTTCTAGGTCCACCCAAAGGCTAGGCCAGCCACTGCAGCCAGACTCCAGACTGGCCTCACAGTCCCAAGCTCTAGGCCAATCCCTGTGCCCCTAGACTCCACCAGACTTAGTGTCTAGGCCCACCTCAGTAGATTCCAGCACCAAGCCAACCCCTATGAATCTAAACTCCAGGTCAGCTCTTGTAGATCCAGAGCCACCACTGTGATTCAGACTCCAGGCATGCTCCAAAACCAAGCCACTCCCTGTAGACTCAGGCTCCAGGCTTGTTCCCAGAGGCCTAAGCAACAGTCCCATCCAGTGCCTGGCTAGCCTCCATGTAACCAGGACTCAAGCTGGCCCCATGGAAGGCTGCTCCTGTGAATCCAGGCAACAGGGTGGCCCCTATGAAACCAGTCAACAAATCCACCACAGGAGATTAATCATGCAAAGCTACATGAACTGACAATCCAGACACACCCCAGCAGACCCAAGATCTAGGCCTGCCCCAGTAGACCCAGTCCTTAGGCCCAATCCCACAGATCCAGGTGCCAAGGTATTCCACCTGCTGACCCAGGCACCATGCCAGCCTGCTCAAGGACTCATCAGCAAGCTTGACTCTGGACCACACAAAATGACCTGTCCAGAATCTTCAGATGAGTGGACTAAAGAAAGGCTTTCCCTGCTAAAGCTAGTCTGGAAAGACTAAAGCCTGTACTTCTTCAAATGTGCAAACACCAACACATGGCCACCAAGATCATGAACAATCAGGGAAACATGACACCACCAAAGAACAAAGCACCAGTAACTGACCCTAAAGAAATGGGGAGTTATGAAATGCCTGACAAGGAATTCAAAATGCTCAATGAGCTACAAGAGAATACAAACAACTAAATCAAATGTCCTATCATAGGTCTCTTTTCTTAATCAAAGTCTATTACTCAATCCCACCCAAAAGGAATGACAAGCAAGGAAGGGCAATTTATAAAACATGAATCTACACTCTTTGACAAATTTTGCATAATTACAACTTTATGCCAAACAGTTAGCAAATCGGAAAACAGAATAAGTTCTTTTGTACCAAAAAAAAGTTTTTCTCTTAAGAAAGGTGAAATATATATAATGCATAAGGGATATCCAGTACCTTCCATATGAGCCCATTAGAAATATTTAATTACCAACATGTCACTTTTCAATGGCCACTTACAGAACAATTTAAAAACTATATAAAAGCTAAACTATTTAGACATAAGAAATACACTTCAGTTTACCCATGGATATAACAAACCTTAAAATGTTTTTCTTAAACAGTACATACACAATGATCTCACCTCAATGTTTCTTTGTGAAAGTATATAGTAGGAATCCAGTCCAGAGGTAGAACTTTAAGAATGAGCCACTGATAAAGACGTTTGTAACTTTTATAACACTAGTTTCATGTGTAAATGTTCTGGAGCACTATACATGAATTTGCACCAGGCTTTCCATATTACCTACATTTATAGAACTCTCCAGAGGGAATTATTACATGACTTTGAAATTATTTGTTAAAATAAAAAACCTGTATTTTTTGCACTTATGGTTTCTATTCAGTATACATAAATAACCCGAAGGCTTTCCCACATTACTTACATTCATAAAATTTCTCTCCATTGTGAGTTCTTTCATGTCTTCTAAAGTAACTGGGATAAATGAAGGCTTTCCCACATAGTTTACATTTATAGGGTTTTTCTCTAATATGAGTTTTTTCATGATTTCTAAAGGAACTGGAATAACTGAAAGCTTTACCACATTGTTTACATTCATAGGGTTTCTCTCCAGTGTGAGTTCTTTTATGGGTCTGCAAATCTAGAGGATAATGGAAGGTTTTCCCACATTTCTCACATTCATGGGGTTTCTCTCCAGTGTGAGTCCTTTTATGCCTTCGAAAGGAACTGGGACAACTGAAGGCTTTCCCACATTCTTTACATTTGTAGGGTTTCTCTCCAGTATGAATTCTCAGGTGTATTCGAAATGCTGAGTGAACACTGAAGGCTTTCCCACATTGTTTACATTCATAGGGTTTCTCTCCAGTATGAGTTCTTTCATGAACTTGAAATGAAGCAGAACATGTGAAGGCTTTGCCACATTCCTTACATTTGTAAGGCGTATCTCCACTGTGTGTCATCATGTGTCTTTGAAAGCACTGGGAAGTAATGAAAGCTTTCTCACATTCCTTACATGTGTAAGGTTTCTCTCCAGTGTGAGTTCTTTCATGTATTCTAAGGGAACTGGGCCAACTGAAGGTTTTATCACATTTTTTACATTCATAGGCCTTTTCTCCAGAGTGAGTCCTGTCATGAATTTGAAGAGAAAAGAGAGATCTGTAAACCTTACCACATTGCTTACACTCATAGGATCTCACTTCAGAGTGAGACTTTTCATGTGTTTGAAATGATTTGTAATATATGAAGGTTTTCCCACATTGTTTACATTCATAGCATTTCTCACCAAGGTGAGACTTTTCATGTCTTTGAAAGGACTGAAGAAAACTAAAGGCTTTTCCACATTTATTACATTCATAGTGTTTTTCTTGAGTGTGGGTCTTCTCATGCCTTTGAGAGGAAGTGGGATGACTAAACGCTTTACCACATTCTTTACATTTATAAGGTTTCTCTCCACTATGCATTCTCAGGTGTGCTTGAAATGTTGAATGAAAACTGAAGGCTTCCCCACATTCCTTACATGCATAGGGTTTCTCTCCAGTGTGAATTCTTTCATGTATTTGAAGGGAACTGGGCCGACTGAAAGCTTTACTACATTTTCCACATTCATTGGGTTTCTCTCCAGTGTGAATCCTTTCATGAACTTGAAAGGAAAACAGACAACTGAGAACTTTACCACATTGCTTACTTTCATAGGGTCTCAATCCAGTATGAGTCTTTTCATGCATTTCAAGTGATTTGTGATATATGAAGGTTTTCCCACATTGTTTACATTCATAGTGTTTCTTGCTTGGGTGAGTCCTTTCATGTCTTTGAAAGGATTGGAAATAACTAAAGGCTTTCCCATGTTCCTTACATTTATATGGCTTC
Organism: Galeopterus variegatus; assembly: GCF_000696425.1. Lineage (NCBI taxonomy): Eukaryota > Metazoa > Chordata > Mammalia > Dermoptera > Cynocephalidae > Galeopterus > Galeopterus variegatus. The sequence goes on along the minus strand of NW_007728424.1, from coordinate 72,887 downwards.
TCTGCATATTTCTGATACTCATATGGTTTGTATCTAGTGTGAGATCTGATGTGCCTAATAAAAGCTGAATGATGCATGAAGACTACTCCACACACAGTACATTCACATGGTTTTACTCCAGTTTTCTTGTTCAGATTATTACTTAGAATCTGTCTGAAGATTTCTCCACATTCGCTACTTTCTTTACTTCCGCAGTCTTTCTCCATATCAGTGCTGTAAAAAATGACAAGTATATTATTAATAGTTTATTAGTGATTTCGTATTTACTAATATGTAGTAGAATTATATTTTCCCATTTTCAGGGAATATGTAGGTTCTCTGCCCTGCCTGAATATTTGAAAGTGAATAGACTGAATGCTCTACAACAGGGCTTGACTGTAGCTATTATCAAAACAATTATAGTCATACATGCAGTTTTTTAAATTCTCTTTCCAAGTGAACTATTTTGTAAATGCTGAACATCTATGCCACATTTAAGTAAATATTTTCAGTAGGGGGATTGGGCTTCTCTGGCTCACTAACTGCTGCTCTGGAGGATTCACACGTGATTAATAAGGTCCCTGTGATGAAATCATGAGCAGGTGGGCACAAGTTACTACCACAAATAACAAGAGACTCTCGCCTGTAACATCATGGGAGGACATAAAGAAGAGGTGCTGTGAGGGAACAAGCCAAAACCTATCAAAGCATAAACAGTTTGAAGCCAACAGACTGTCCCTTAAAAATGATGCAACTAAGCAAGACATAATAAAAAAGAAAAAAGAGACCTTCAATGAAGATGTGAATGGATTCATGGAATGCCTAAGACAGAACTTATAGATGGTTCACAATGGGAAGATTATAGCAACAGTCAGGAAGAAAGGGAAGAAATTGCAGTTGTCTTAATGAAAGACAGCAGACAAGCAGGAAGATGACTAAAAGGACAAGCAACAAAGAAAATGTCATGGTATGTTTCCACTGTAGAAAACCTGGCCATGGGCCGGCCCCGTGGCTCACTCGGGAGAGTGCGGTGCTGACAACACCAAGGCCACGGGTTCGGATCCTATATAGGGATGGCCGGTTTGCTCACTGGGTGAGCGTGGTGCTGACAACACCAAGTCAAGGGTTAAGATCCCCTTACCGGTCATCTTTTTCAAAAAAAAAAAAAAAGAAAGAAAACCTGGCCATGGAATTGCAGATTGTCCAGCTGATAGTATGGATATATTGTGTCCCCAAAGCTCATGACCCCCCAACTTGGCTGTATTGGGAACTGTTTGGGTCACTGGGGCAGATCCTTCATGAATAGATTAATACCCTCCCCAGTGAGTGGAGGGCAGTGAGTGAGTTCTTGCTCTATTAGTATTAGTTCCCATAAGAGCTGGTGGTTACAAGGAGCCTGGTGCCTCCTCACCCTCTCTTTCTTGCTTCCTCTTACCATACGATATTGTATCTGCTGGAATGCCCCGCCACTTTCTGCTATGCGTAGAAGCAGCCTGAGGCCTGTACATGATGCATCTGTCCCAGAATCGTGAGCCAAACAAACCTCTTTTCTTTATAGGTTACCCAGTTTTGGGTATTCTGTTATAGCAACACAAAAAAGGACTTATACACCAGCTGCCCTTGAAAATCAAGATATGGACATAGGAATATGTGATCGGTGTGGGTCCATAGAGCATAAAACAATTAAGTGCAAGCTAAAGTACACCCAGCTTTTGGTTAATTTCCTTTTGCAATATGTTTTGTTTGTGGGGAAATGGGGCACCTATCCAGATCTTGTCCTGATAATCCCAAAGGACTCTATGCATTTGCAAGCTTTGTGGTTCTGTGTAACATTTTAAGAACAATTGCCCTGAAAGACAGAATTCAGATTGATCACAGCTGGTTGCTGGGTAAAGAGAATGTGTGCAGACTATGAAGGAATTTTGGATGAACCTAAAGCACAGAAACCCAAAACAAAGATACCTAAAGTTCTTAATTTTTGACGATGATTAGTATTTTCATTAGTTATTACCTCATTGTTACTTTCTAAATTGGGCCTACTTCACAAGTTAGAGCTGGGCCTACATTGTAGATATCAGTAATGATATGGGTGTGGTCAAATATAGTTTCCTATGTTCTGTCCATCCAAGAGTACATCTACCATTGTTTAGAGAAATTCACTGAAGAAAAATATAAGATGATTAAATTGGATTCTCTAAAAGAACATATTTTTAACAGACAGAACCTAGACGTAAGTGATTATATACCTGACTGTAACAATCATCTTATTTTTTTGTCTTTTTCGTGATCAGTAAGGGGATCGCAACCCTTGTCTTGGTATCGCCCACACTATGCTCAGCCAGTGAGTGGGAACCGGTCTCCACATGGGATCCGAACCCTCGGTGGGAGCGCCGCCGCGCTCCCAAGCAGCGCACTCTCCAGTGCGCCACCGGGCCAGCCCCAATCATCTTTTTTAAAGCAAAATCATTTATATTAATGTGAACTACCTGTAAACAAAGGGTAGTGCTTTGTATTTAGAAATGAATTATATTGTTTCCTTGGTTCAAAGCATCGATTTATTCTTATAATAAAAATTTATTTAGAAATTACCACAAAATCTGCGTTTTTAAAATATTGAATAAAAATGAAATACATTTTTCTGAAAGAAAATATTTTCAGTGAAAATTTTATAAGAATAATTCAGTTCAAGGCTGAGTTTGTTTTATTTGCCTCCTTTAAAAATTTCATGTCAGGGCTGGCCCGGTGGCGCACTGCTACAGTGCGCCGCTTGGGAGTGTGGCGGCGCTCCCGCCGAGGGTTCGGATCCCACATACAGACCGGTTCCCGCTCACTGGCTGAGCGAGGTGCGGGTGCAGCACTGAGGGTTGCGATCCCGTTGCCGGTTCCAGTCTGGTACGGGCGCAACACTGAGGGTTGCGATCCGTTGCCGGACACGAAAAAAGACAAAAAAAAAAAAAAAATTTCATGTCATACTTGGATTCCCTCTTGGGATACTGCTTTCTCTTGTGAGTACAACTCACCTTAGATTTCCCCCCTGGATTTTGTACCAATCTTTAATGTTCTGATCTTCCCATTTTCTCCCTGAAATATAGACCAAGAATAACCATTATGAAATTACAGGAAAATTATTAGACTTTAAGTTGTTAAATTAAAATAGAGACCAGGCCTAGAAAATCCCCAAAAAGACAGAGCCAGCTATGCCTCATAAGTGAGGCAAGCTTGATCTGCAAGCATAAGCCACGCTTAACTTAAGCTATTTCTTTTTTTTTTTTTCCTTTTTGTCTTTTTTACTGACTGGTAACGGGATCGCAACCCTTGGTGTCGCGCCCCGTACCGGGGACCGGCAACGGGATCGCAACCCTCGGCGTTGCGCACGCACCGCGCTCAGCCAGTGAGCGGGAACCGGTCTCCACATGGGATCCGAACCCTCAGTGGGAGCGCCGCCGCGCTCACAAGTGGCGCACTCTCCAGTGCGCCACCGGGCCGGCCCCTAAGCCATTTCTTATAAATGCCTACATTAAGGGGCTGGCTAGTTAGCTCAGTTGGTTACAGCACAGCCTTACAACACCAAGGTCAAGGGTTCAGATCCCCATACCAGCCAGCCGCCAAAACAAATAAATGCCTACATTAAAGAAAAATAAAACTTAAGGCTACCCCACCAGAAGACGTGAACTGATACTTATATTACTAAGGAGTTTCCAGTAGGTTATAGCAAATAAAGTAACTATATAACCATAACCAGTCAAATGTTTTCTTTGCTTTGCTTCTGTGTTCACCCTGTAAAAGTCTTCCTCTTGTGTTTCCGCAGCAGAGCCCCAAACCATCTTCAGTTTGGTGCTTCCTGATTTATGAGTTGCTGCTTGATCAAATAAATTCTTTAAAAGTTTATTGTGTCTCATTTTACCTTTTAACAATGTCTACAATAAGTGTGACCAGGCCTGGTTTATTAATTAACATATAGCCCTTCCACATTTCAACTCTTGAAACAACACTCTCATTCTTGGATGAGAGAGAAACAATTGTTCTCTGACTGACCGAGTGAAGGAATGTTGCCATCCTCACCTATAGATGCCAGGTTCCTGAAGATTTCCAGCATCACATCTCTGTAGAGTTTTTTCTGTGAAGGGTCCAGCATAGCCCACTCCTCCAGGGTGAAGCTCAAAGCCACATCCTCAAAGGTCAGTGAGTCCTAAAATATCCCAAATATGTATGCAGAACGATGAGTAATCCTGACAGGATCAGGGATCTACCCTCATTTCATAAGAAGGTTACACACGATTCTATGGCCTTCAAATATTTATTCTGGGGCTGACCGGTTAGCTCAGTTGGTTAGAGCATGGTGTTATAACACCAAGGTCAAGGGTTCAGATCTCCATACCAGCCAGCCATCAAAAAAAAAAAAAAAATTATTCTATGACTTGGTCATGAGAACTCTTATTTTCTGTCCATAGAAACTTCCTTGTAAGTTTAATAGCATCTTGAACACATGAACTTACCTCTACGTTTTTACTATGGTCACTAAAAGTCTTATTGGTCTCTAATGGGTAGTTCAACTTGAAGAAATGAGAGAAATGCTATGTAAATGAAAAAAATTTTAAGACCAATTCTTTGCAAGAAAATCTTCCATTTCATTTCTTATTATCCAAATCATTCAGTACTCCATGAGCCACAGGGTCAGACCAGAATAAGGTTGTAATAACTAAAAACACATTGAAAAACTACATCTTTTCTTGTATTCCCATCATTACACATGGGAGTCCAGAAGGCCTGTGGAAATCCAACTTATAACACAATCCAGCTGGCCATGTTGTCCCAAAGTACTGCAGGCCATTAAAGGCAGTCAGACACAGCTGTGCTGGAAACCTGAACATCCACAGCAAAAAAAGAGAATCAAACAACAAGAAAACTAACCTAGACACAGACCTTAAACCCTTCACCAAAATTCACTCAAAATGAATCATAGATCTAAATGTAAAATGCAAACCTATCAAACTTGTAGAAGATTATACAGGAGAAAATCTAGATGACCTTTCATGATAAACCTTTAGATACAACACCAAAAGCAAGATCCATGAAAGAAAAAAGTGGTAAGTTTGACTTTATTTAAATTAAAAACTCCTGCTTTACAAAAGACAGTGTTAAAATAATGAAGAGACAAACCACAGACTGGGAGAAATTCTTTACAAAACGCTTATCCAATAATGGACTGGTATCTAAAATAGCCAAAGAATTCTTAAAGCTCAAAAATAAGAAAAATGACCCAATTAAAATGGGCAAAAGATCTGAACACAAACTTCATCAAAAAAGATATACAGATGGCAAATATATGAAAAGACGTTCAACATCATATGGCATTGGAGAATTACAAATAAAACAGTGAAATATCACTACACAGTTGTTAGAATTCAAATATGGAAAACACCAGATGACAGTGAAGATGTGGAGCAAGAGGAATCCTCATTCACTGCTGTTAAAAATTAAAAATAGTATGCCGACTTTGGAAGATAGGCAATGTCTTACAAAACTAAACACACTCCTGCCATATAATCTAGTAATCTTGCTCCTTGGTATTTACCCAAATGAGATGAAAACTTATATTTACACAAACACCTGCCCATGAATGTTTACGGGCAGTATTCATAATTGCCAAAACTTAAGAGTTAATCAAGATATCCTTCAATAGGCAAATGAAAAAACAATTTGTGGAATAGCCATACAATAAAATACTGTTCAATGATAAAAAGAAACCAGGTATACAGCCATGAAAAGACATGAAGGAACCTTGTAAGTATATGGCTAACAGAAGGAAGAAAACTTAAAAAGACTACATGTATGCACATGTATGTACTTTCATTCCAAGTATATGACATTCTGGAAAAGACAAAACAATGAGATGGTAAAAAGATCTTTGCTTGTCAAGATTTTAGGGTTGGGGGAAGGGATGAATGAATAGGTAGAGTACAGAGGATTTTAGGGCAGTGAAACTACTCTACGTGTCATTATACATTTGCCAAAACCCACAGATTGTATAACAGAGTCAACCCTAATCTAGAATGTGGACTTTAATACATCAATGTTAGCATATCCATTGTAACAAATGTACCACAGTAATGGCAGATTAAAAAGAGGGCAAATTGTGGGGGGGCACAGGGGTCACGGTGGGAACTCTTTGTACTTCCTGATCAACTTTTCTGTTTAAAAAAAAAAAAGTAGGGCCTGGTCTGTTAGCTCAATTGGTAAGAGCACAGTGTTGTAACACCAAGGATGAGGGTTCAAATCCCTACACCAACCAGACGCAAAAAAAAAAGTAAGGTCTATTTGAAAAAAAAGATGACAGACTCATTACAATGCACCCCACATGACTCACTGGAACATGCATTCATCCATCCAGTTAATATTAATTTATTTTACTAAGCCATTATGATGCTCCATGAATCAAAGACCAGTAAAGCAGCTGAAAGTTTCATACCATACTGTTCCAGAGCCAGCACTGATATTGTGACAAGTGAAATGAGTGCTTTGGTTACTATCAGTGGTGTCTGGAATTCCAATGTGGATAAGGAGTATCCCAGGGTGGCCTGTAGTGTCAACTTAGTATATGTAGAGACATATGTTACCTTGATTTCTATTTGGGTACCTGCGAAGCAAGAGGTTCTCAGAACTCTTTTACCACAAATGGAAATCTCTTAGACAACTACCCAACAGTCAGCAACAAGTGCAGATAAGGCTAACTGTTGGCCGGCCACAGCTACTGTCTGAGGTTTGGTCAGTTGTGTGGATCCTTGGACCTGGTTCTTTAGCAGGGACATCTGAATTAAGAGATGAAAAGCAGCAACTCTCCAGCATTCCATCATGTACAAATGTGACAATGTCCTCTATAAAGTCTCCAAACTCCCTACTGCTATTTACTGTTATTCCCAAGGAGCTCTCCAAAGAACCAAGGAGTCTGGAGAGGGGTAACTCGTCCAGCACCATGGCACCTGGAAGGCACTGAGGACAGGGGAGACCACCCTCTCCTGTGGGCTGGATAGGCAGGTGTCACCTCTCCCAGGGTGATGGAGACGCAAAAGATTACTCAAAGCCCATTTCTCCAGGGTGGTGAGATGCCCAGAAGGGGTTAATTACAGGAGCAATTCTTTCAAGAGAGAAGAATTCCTAGAAAATAACCCCGAATTAGGTTTTCTCCTAGTTTTTATTGTCCAGGCAAGAAAGTTAAAGAAAAGGAACATAGGTGGTTACAAAGGAAACAATGAGATAATCATCATGGCAACACTTAGTTTCCCAAGAAACTTAAAGAAACAAATGAAGACAAGATGTGGAACATCTCCCAACCAGCAGCCTTGAAGCTTTTAGCTCACATACTTTCCCATCATTAGGTTCAGCTGCAGCAAGGACAACTGCTGGGTTACAAGCAAGGACTCTTTTGCTGTGTTACAATTTTTTTAATCTACAACAGAGATTTTGGTCCTGGGAAAGTTTTCTGTTTTTCCCAAACTTAGCATTTCTATGTGCAAATCTAAAAAGTTAGGCCCTGTAAAATACATTTGCTGTATTAATGTTGGTATCCTCCACAGGCAGGAGGGCAAAAAAACCCCAAATAACCCAATTAAAAAATGAGCAAAGGACCTGAACAGACATTTTTCAAAGCCAAGGTATGGCTCCATCACGTCACAAGGAGCTGTTGGTAGCTGAGCGGAGTTTATGGGGTACTGTTTCCAGGAACTCCAGGAATAATGGGCAGCTGGAGAGGTCATGTACCAAGGTATGGCTCCATCATGTCACAAGGAGCTGTTGGTAGCTGAGTGGAGTTTATGGGGTACTGTTTCCAGGAACTCCAGGAATAATGGGCAGCTGGAGAGGTCATGTGGTCAGAACTTGTAAGAGTCTCTATTTTCAGGATAGACTTGTACATGGTGGTAACACAGCTCTTCTGGCGTATGGTGTGGGACTAAGGGCAGTTTCTTGCATCAGAGACCTGTGGACAACTTGTGATAACCACGGGTAACTCCAGGAGGCATGAGAAAAGGTTGCTAAAGCCTCTCATGAAGGACTCTCTGAGGGCACCAACAGGAGTGCTTGGAATATGGCCATTTAAACAGTGGTAGAGCCTTTATTGTAGGGATCCCCATTCAAGATGGGCCAATTTGCAAGTAACAGCATAAATGGGCTTAAGAAAAATGTGCAAACAAGGAATAAGTTGCTTCCAGAACATCAAAAGAACCCAGAGGATGCTGTGAGTGCTGACAAGGACAATAGTTATTTCTTCACATGTCAGGCAGAGTGACCCTCCACTTACCAAATCATTTTCAGGGATTTAACCAAGGTGTTAGGGCCTCTGACATTACTCCCCCTTTCTTCCAAATGTGAGCTCCCTTTTCAATATTTGTACATCCTGAGCGAATGCCAAATGAATGTCTTCCAAGGAGATCATCATTAATGTAATGTCATACCTGTACTCCTGAAGAAAACCGGATGCAGTTCAGAATTTGCCTGGAAAGACTGTGTACAATGGCAAGGCTGCTGAGGTTCCCTGAGGGTAAGCAGATAAAGTGTATCTTGTTTCTTCATAGTTAAAGGCGAGCTACAGCTAAAAGGCTGATGAAATAGGCACTGAGCAGAACAGACTTAGCCAAATATGCAACAGCAGAACATTTGCCAGCTGCCGACTAAGTGGAGTCATTTCCATAGGGACATAATGGGTATGACCTCAACACCAATGTTGTGGTAATTGACTGTGAATTGTCATTCACTCTTTCCAAGTTTAAAAACAGGCCAAATCAGGAAGCACTGGGGGTATCATCCCTTCACTAAACAGGTTTTTGTCTAATGCTCTTCGGTCCTTCAAGGCCCTGTTCAATTTACATTGGGCCACATTAACTAATTTACCTGGGGAGTAAGTTCTGTGGGGTCCCGTTCTGTCAAGCCAATTTGTAAGTGCCAAAGACCAGATTTAAATTTCATTCATGACTCACTGGTTCAGAGTGTTCCTGCTCACTATGGGATATTTGAGGACAATGAACGCTGTAATTGTACGGAATTTAGACATGAGAGTAGTTCTGATGCTTAAGGTGAGACATACCTATCTGAGCTCTATTTTATATTTAACAACTCCCTAAGATTATCAGAGGATACCTTGCTTAAATTTAGTGTGATCTCCAGGTATAACTGTTATTTGAGCCCAAGTATTTATTAATCCTATAAAGATTTGTCAATTAGCGCATTACCTAAGATGTTAAAATTAAGAATCTTCAGGGGCCGGCCTCTGGCTCACTTGGGAGAGTG
>NW_007728424.1:59724-61851 GCF_000696425.1 Galeopterus variegatus | reverse complement strand
GCGCGGGGAGGCCCGGGTCCCGCGGCCACGGCCGGCTCCGGCGGGTTCCAACCGGCCCCTCTCCCGTCTCGTGACGCCCGCCCGACGCTCACCATTTCCAGGCCTCCGGGTGTCCCAGTATCCTCCTCATGGGGTCCACAGCCACTGCAGGGTACAGGGAAAAGAAACTGCGCCCGAGCCACCTGCACACCTCAAGGGCAGACGACACAAGAAACAGAGCGCGGCCGAGCGTCGTGGCGCCCGCCCCGCCTTTGTGCAGCGCGGTCCCACCTACCGTATCGGCGTCGCCCCTGGTTGGACAGATCGCACGGCCCCATCCCCCCTTTGGCCTGAGTGACAGCCGAGTCAAACAGACCCTTTTTCTGTTCGTGTGCCTGAACCTGTGCCTGCCAGAGACATTGGCATTTAACCAGAACTTTTTCCAGGTCCTCAGACGGGATACTGTCATCTTCCTGCAGAAGCTTCTGAACGGGGACACAGATGTGTGCAGGGAATTCCAGGCTCAGTTTCCAAATGAAGCAAATCCCTTGGTGAGCTACCCTTTGAGGAGCAAGTCCAGAACAACACGGTCCCGACGCAAGGCCAGACTGGATCAGGAGGGTCAGATGTCCTGCAGGGATCACCCTTGTTCACAAACAGACACTTACAGGTGACCTCATCATAGGTAATAGAGTCTGGCTCCATTTTGATCTTTTACCGTAGAAGACCTTGAGGCTTCCACCCATCCCTTTCCCAACTCCATACATCTGGCACTTTAGAAAAGGACTTGGACTCTTAGGCACGTGGCTCTGCCAGGTAATTTGAGCCCCACAGTTCTAGCCTAGGCAAAGGGGCTCTTCTCAAACCAGCCATGAGCTACGAGATGTGTTCAATACAACTCTGAGGTATATATTTTGCACTGGAAAGAAATTTATTTTGGATCAGTTAAGAATGTCCCTAGAGAATTCTGAAATGTAAATGACTGATATCCTTAAGGCAATTCAATACCTATTTTCACGGATATAAGTGACAGAGGTTGTTTGCTATACCAAATTTTGGTCAGGCTCCTCTGAACCCTCTCCCAAACCAGGTCCATCCCTGTACTTCCTGTTAGATCCATTTTTAGCAAGAATCCTGTTAAGTCAGTTCAGGGAGCGTTTCCCAGCCCCGATATCTGATATCTCATCAAACTTTTCATCCCCACTATCCTCAGGTGATACAAGGGGACTTCAAAAAGTTTGTGGAAAAACAGAGTTAAAATATAACAATAAAAATTTAAACTTTATTACTCAACATAATCTCTATCAAGTTTAAGACACTTTTGTAAGTGATGATACCAGCCATTTAGTCCATCCCTAAAGAACTGAAGGTGCTGGGAATCTAACTATGTCAATGCAGTCCTTTTTACATTATTAACTGATGAAAAATGAATGCCCTTTAAAGATGTTTTGAGAGTAGGACACAAAAAGAAGTCATAAGGAGCCAAGTCTGGACTGTGAAGTGCATGCCTAATGATTTCCCCTTAAAACTCTAAAAAAATTGCTCTTGTTTAATGAAAGGAATGAGCAAGAGCATTGGCATAGTGAAGCTTTCCAGGCGTTTTTCTGCTAAAGCTTTGGCTAACTTTCTCAAAACACTCTCATAATAAGCAGATGTTACTGTTCTTTGGCCCTCCAGAAAGTCAATAAGCAAAATACCTTGAGCATCTCAAAAAAACTGTTACCATGACCTTTGCTCTTGGCTGGTCCACTTTTGCTCTGACTGGACCACTTCTACCTCTTGGTAGCCATTGCTTTGATTGTGCTTTGTCTTCAGGATTGTACTGGTAAAGCCATGTTTCATCTCCTGTTACACTTCTTTGAAAAAATGCTTTGGGTTCTTGATCTCACTTGTTTGATATTTCCATTGAAAGCTCTTCTCTAGTCTGCAGCTGATCTGTGCACAACGGTTTTGGCACCCATCAAGCAGAAAGTTTGGTCAACTTTAATTTTTTAGTCAGAATTGTGTAAGCTGAACCAATTGAGATGTCTGTGATGTTGGGTATTTTTTTATGCTGTTAAAATTGTTATCAGGGCCGGCCAGGTGGCGCACTGCTACAGTGCGCCGCTTGGGGGTGCGGCGGGGCTCCCGCCGAGGGTTCGGATCCCA
>NW_007728424.1:59366-59714 GCF_000696425.1 Galeopterus variegatus | reverse complement strand
GGGGGGGGGGGGGGGGGGGGCGGTGCGGGGGGGCGGCTTGGGGGTGCGGCGGTGCTCCCGCCGAGGGTTCGGATCCCACATACAGGCCGGTTCCCACTCACTGGCTGAGCGAGGTGTGGGTGCGGCGCCGAGGGTTGAGGTCCCGTTGCCGGTCCCGTTCCGGTAGGGGCGCGACACTGAGGGTTGCGATCCGTTGCCGGACACGAAAAAAGACAAAAAGGAAAAAAAAATTGTATCCTCTTTTTTTTTTTTTTAAAAAAAAGATGACCGGAGGGCCGGCCCGTGGCTCACTCGGTAGAGTGCGGTGCTGATAACACCAAGGCCATGGGTTCGGATCCCATATAGGGA
>NW_007728424.1:53178-59257 GCF_000696425.1 Galeopterus variegatus | reverse complement strand
GGGTTAAGATCCCCTTACCGGTCATCTTTAAAAAAAAAAAAAAAAGAAATCAATACAAATCAATACATCTACTTCCAAGATACAATGGTGGGACAAACATAGGGTACATATTCCCATTCCAAAAGGGAGAAATAGGCCAAAAGAAAGGTGTAACAGGTCCCAAACAAGTCCCAAACCCAGCAGGGCAGGCATTAAATCTCAAGGCTGGTGAATCAGTTACCCTGATTCCATGTTCTTCCTCCTCTGCATGCTGGTGTGGAGTTATGTCCCCAAGTCCTCTGGCAGCTCCACTCCTATGGCTTTCCTGGTCTCAGGTTATGCTTTAGCTCTCACAGGCTGGCACTGCACACTGGTAGCTCCACAGGTCTGGGGTCTCGATGGCGGTCCCACTCTCATGGCTCCACTAGGCATGGTGCTGGTGGGGTTTCTCTGCTGCAACTCTGACCCACATTTCTACTCAGCATTGCTCTAGCCAAGGTTGTCTGCAGTGACTCTGCCCTTGGTGACAGATCTCTTCCTGGGCCCCCAGACTTTTCCAGACATCTCGTGAAATCAGGGTGGAGGCTCCCAAGCTTCCACAGCTCTAGCATTTTGCAAGTCTGCAGACCTAACACCATGTGGATGCCGCCAAGGCTTCCAGCTTGTATTTTCCAAACCTGCATGTCCAGCCACACCTGGGGCCAATTTAGCCAAGCTGGAACAGCCAAAGCAGCTGGGGTGCTGGTGCTGGAAGCAGCTTCTGAAGGTGGCCCTGGGCAGCAAGACCATGGAGAGTGCCTCGGGCCTGTTCCCCAAGATCATTCTGTCTCTCTAGGTCTTTGGGCCAGAAATGGCAAAGTTGGCCCCAGAGGCTTCTGCAATGCCTTCAGGGCCTTTTCTCTTTCTCTTGATATTCTCTTTCCTTTGTACTAATCTTCTTAGCTAATGGTTGCTGGGCTGCACCATTGCATGCTCTCTGCTTCTCTACCACATGGCCAGTCTGCAAATTTTCCAAATCTTTACACTCTATTTCCCTTTTAAATTCTGGCTTTAACTTGGGCCTTTGCTGCCATAACTCAGTGTAGGCTGTCACAAGTAGCCATGCAGCTTCCTTAATGCTTTGCTGCTTAGAAATTTCTTCTACCAGATACTCTGGTTCACAGCTCTTAAGTTCCAACTTTGACAAAGTCCTAGGGCATGGACACAATGCAGCCAACTTGCTTGCCAGTTCAGAACAAGGGTGATCTTTGCCCCAGTTTCCAATAAACTTCTGATTTCTATCTGAGACCTCCTTAGAATGGTCTTTACAGTCCATATTTCTATCAGCATTCTGCTCAACACCATGTAACCAGTTTCTAAGACATTCCAAACTTTCCCCCTTCTTTTTGTCTTCCAAATCCTCCAAACTTCTCCAACATTTGCCTAACACCCAGTTCCAAAGCTGCTTCCACATCTTCAAGTATTTGTTATGAGCAACACCCCACTTCCCTGGTACCAGCTTTCTGTATTAGTCTGTTTTTTTTTTTTTTTTTTTGCTTATAACAAAGTACACTGAACTCGGTATTTTATAAAGAAAAATGACATTTATTTCTTACAGTTTCCAAGGCTGGGAAGTCCAAAGTCCATCTGGTGGTGGCAACAGTGACCCAGGGGTCTCACGTTGCAAGATGGTGGAAGCAGGGAGAGCAAGACAGATTCTCCCCTTCTTTTAAAGCCCTCAGAACCATGCCCCTGACCACCATTTTTAATCCATTCACTACTACATGGTCCTACAACCCAATCACCTCTTCAAGGCTCACATTTCAATTACCATAATAGGATTTCCCATCCTCTTAACAGTCACAGTGGGGGCTAAGTTTCTAATACATAAAATGTGGGGATACAATTCAAGCTTCAATGAGTTTTGGGGGGACACAATTCAATCCACTACAAGAACCCTTGTGCACTGTTGGTGGGAATGTGAAATGCTGAAGCAAATATGGAAAACTGTAGAGCAGTTGTTCAAAAAATTAAAAATAAAATTACTACATGATCCAGCAATTACAATTCTGCATATATACCCCAAAGAATTGAAAGCAGGGACTGAAACAGATATTTGTACTTCTGTATTCATAGGAGCATTGTACACAATAGCTAAAAGATGGAAGCAACCTAACTGTTCATTAAAGAATGAATGGAACTAGATAGGGTATATCCATACAATGGAATATTATTCAATCTTATAAAGGAGAGAAATTCTGACATGTTACAACATGAATGAATCTTGAGAACATTTTTCTTAATAAAGTAAGTCAGTCAAAAAAGGAGAAATACTGTATATTCCACTTATATGTGGTACCTACAGTAGTCAAATTCATAGTGACAGAAAGTAGGATGGTGCTTGCCAGGGGCTCGGGGTGGGTGGCTTATGGGAAGTTGTTGTTTAATGGATAGAGTTTAATTTTGCAAGATGAAAACTGTTCTGGAGATTGGTTTCACAGTGTCAAGGCACTTACTACTGAACTATACACTTAAAAATTAAGATGTTAAATTTTTTTTTTTTTTTTTTTAAAGATGACCGGTAAGGGCATCTCAACCCTTGGCTTGGTGTTGTCAGCACCACGCTCAGCCAGTGAGCAAACCGGCCATCCCTATATGGGATCCAAACCCGTGGCCTTGGTGTTATCAGCACCGCACTCTACCGAGTGAGCCACGGGCCGGCCCTAAGATGTAAATTTTAAAATATGTGCGTATCACCACAGTTAGAGTAAAATGTTTTAAAGCAAGAGAGTGAAAACACAACCCACAGAATAGAAGAAAATTTTGCAAATCATGTATCTCATAGGAAATTTATATTGAGAATATATAAGGAACGATCAGTAGTAAAAGGTCAAGTAACCCAATTTAAAAATGGCAAAAAAAAAAAAAAAAAAAAGAAAGGCAAAGAATAGTAATAGACATTTTTCCAAGGAAGATATACAAATGGCTAAGAGCACAAGAAAGATGCTGGACATCATTAGTCATCAGGGAAATGGAAATTGAAACCACGATGAGTTATCACTTCAAACCCCCTAGAATGGCTAGAATCAAAAAGTGAGATACTGGGCAGGCCTGTGGCTCAGTTGGGAGAGCGTGGTGCTGACAACACCAGGTGGAGGGTTAGGATCCCCAGTCACACACACACACACACACACACACACACACACACAAAAGTGAGATACTAACAAGTGTTGTCACGGATATGGAGAAATCCGAGTGTTCATACACTGCTGGTGGGAATATAAAATGATGCGACCACCTTGAAACAGTCTGGCAGTTCCTCAAAGGTTAAACAGAATTACCATGTGATCCATCCATTCCCCTCCTACATATATGCTCAAGAGAAATAAAATCATATGTACACAGAAAAACCTACACAAAAATGTTTATAGCAACCTTATTATTAAAAGATAAAAGGTGGAAACAAACCGAATGTCCATGAACAAATGAATGGATAAACAAAGTGTGCTATATTCATATGATGAAATATTGTTTGTCCATAGAAAACAAAGTATTAGTAAATATTCTAACATGAATGTTCCTTGCAATAATTATGCTTAGTGAATGAAGTTAACCACAAAGAACACATGTTATATATTCCAAGTCCAGAATGGGAAAGCTGTAGCAACAGAAGGTAAATTAGAGGTTGCCTAGGGCTCGGGCTTGGAGGACGAAGATGGGAAGACAGGGTGGTGATAGCTGAGGGTAGATGGGTTTGTTTTTGAGGGGATGAAAATATTCTAAAATTGATCGGGCTGCCCGGTTTAGCTCAGTTGGTTAGAGCATGGTGCTGATAACACCAAGGTCCAGGGTTCGGTCCCTGTGTGGAACAGCAATTAAACGTAAAAAAACCCTTTTTAAAACTTAGTTATGATTGCACATATCCGCGAATATACTGAAAACCATTGAATTCTAAACTTTAAAGAGATGCATGGTGTAGTATGTTCATATCTCAATAAAGCTGCTTAAATAAATAAATAAGTGCATTAGGAGTTTCGATCCAGTTTTTTAAGTATATTAAGAGTTTCCAGGTACATCCCAAATATACATAACATTTTATTGTTTTTTTCTGCTGTAAGTGAAAACATGAATTAACGGCCTTATGGATATCATAACCATTTACATTTCAAAGTTCTCTAGGGACACGGTCAAAAACTAATCCAAAATAAGTTTCCTTTCGGTGTAAACGTACACCTCACCGTTTAATTGAACACATTTCATAGCTTGCGGTTGGTCTGAGAGGAATCCCGCCGTTCAGCCTAGGGCCGGGGGGTTCAAACTCCCCACCGGAGACAGACAAGTGCTCTGGAGTCCGAGGGATTCTTTTTCTAAAGTCCCAGAGTGGGGGTGAGAAAAGGATGGGTAAAAGCTAAATATCAAATGTCAAAGGTCAGAATGCAGCCAGAGACTTTGTTAGACATGAACAGGTCGCTTTTAAGTGTCTGTATTTGTAAACAAGGGTCACAAGTCCACGAGCGGCCTCGCAGTCTTATGCCAAGAGCGGGAGGACATCTGATCCTCCCCTTTGAATCTGCCATGGCCTGAGCGCCCCTCTTGCTCCGGACAAAGGGCTTTGCTTTCTGTGGAAATTGAGGCTGGAATTCCCTGCACACACTTGCGTTCCCGCATTCAGAAGGCGCTGTGAGCAGACACTAGTGGCCCCGGACAAGTCCTGTTTAAACGCAAACAGTCCTGCCAGGGACCGATTCCTGGCCCAGGGCGAAGGCCGTGTCGGCTCAGCGACGCGACTTCCGGCCCGGCTGTCACTCAAAGGAGGCGGGTCTGCATGCGCTGTCCAATCAGGGGCGCCTCCGGAAAGGGGGGCGGGGACGACGATGCGCAAACGGTCTGGGCGACGCTATGCTCTCGGCTGCGCTCAGCTTCGGGCCTCACCGCTGGCTACAGGCCTCAGATGTCACTGGGGCCTGCGCGGGCCGCGGGAGCCCAAGTGAGGACGCCGAGACCTCCCGGAAGCCGGGAAATGGTGAGCGTCGGGCGGGCGTCCCGAGATGGGAGGGGGGCCGGTTGGAACCGGCCGGAACCGGCCGTGGCCGCGGGACCCGGGCCTCCCCGCGCTCAGCCCCGGAGTCTGCGGCCCCGAGTCCGCCGCCGGCGCAGCGCGGCCCTCGGTCCCCTCCGGCCGCAGGATGGGGCGGGGCCGGCGGCCGGGACCCCGGGCGTCCGGTCCGTTCCTGCGGCGGCGACCTCGACCCGGCGCCCTCTGGGCAGCGTAGCGTGTCTCCATAGTGTGCGTTGACGGCGGGGTCCTCAGGGCACATCCGACTCAGGCCGTGGGGCTCTTGCGTGTAAGGGCTGACTGAAATGTTTTGCTTGGCCTTGGTTAGCCCAAAGATGGTTGTTTTTCTGGCTAAGGTCCCTTTCATGACTAATAGTTTACCAAACTATTTCTTGCCATGAAAATAATAATTAACTGATATTTTCATTTTCTGAGGAAAACAAGTAGATACTTGTAAATTTTCTTGAGCTAGGAAAAGTATCTTACAATTTTCATCTTTTTTTATACTTAAGTATATGAGTGATTTTGCTGGATTCTTCAAACACTGGGTTTGTCCCATTTAAATATCAGTGGTGGTCCAGGCCACAAAATATGAAGCAGAGACCTGAGGCCAATGACTCCAAGCTCAAGCCACCCTTGCAAAAGGAAGTAATTGAAGTCTCGCTGGTTCTTCCTGGGGAGCCTTCCCCTGCCGGTTGTCCCAGCCTACTCACACCCACTAAGGAAGGAGCTCTTTGTACTGAGAGAAGCTAAAGAGCACTGGAAAGCTGGGGACACACCTGCACATTAGGGGTGGGGGGTGGGAGGGTAATGCCCTTTTTGAGGTTGTAATTGTGGTTTCCTTGGCCTATTTTTAGGCATGAGGTTTGAGTTTCACATCCATAACATGGTTGCACCCAGTGTAATTTTTCCAAATTGAGAAAGTCTGTGAAGGTCACAAATTCTGTCTCCTGGGCACAGTGTTAATGAATTTGGGAATTCATTTGGGTCAGAATCTTCCTGTGGATCCAGCTGAGGGTTTCCTTACTTGTGAAAATGAAGAGACCTATTTATTGTCACCGGGGC
>NW_007728424.1:44507-52178 GCF_000696425.1 Galeopterus variegatus | reverse complement strand
GGGGGGGGGGGGGGGGGGGGGGGGGGGGGGGGGGGGGGGGGGGGGGGTGGGGGGGGGGGGGGGGGGGGGGGGGGGGGGGGGGGGGGGGGGGGGGAGGAAGGGCATGTGGAGGTCCCAGAGTTGATTTCTCTGGCTGCTCAGGTCCCCCACCCTCCACGACCAGGGGCTGACCCTTTAGGGGTTATATCCTAACAGGGAGAGTGTGGACCCCAAGCTTGTGTATGTGTTTAACCTTCTGAATGTGGTTTTTCCTTCTGAACTCTGGGGAAGCAAGCTGCTTAACTGAGCGGATTCAAGTACTATTTGTGTTTTTTTCCCTTCGGATTCCTTTGTCTGTTAAATATTGTGGCACTTAAATTCTAGTTTCTGTTAACAGTTTGTAATTTTATTCTCTCTGGGTGTGTGTAAGATTTTTAGTTTCTTAAGTTTGAAAATGTAAGTTGATTGAGGGACATGGTATAACTAAGGCAAGAAAATTCTGGAACCAAACAGAATATTTGTTCCTTTTAGGCAAGAGAACCTCAAGATATGAGATGAGAAAGTAAACGTGAGTGTTCTCAGGTATATTTTGCATTTTTAGATCAGTTTTTGTACATTCATGTCCTAGAGAACTTTGAAATTTAAGTAACTATACTATTCCTATTGCAAATGAATTCCCATTTTAACTGAGGAAAACAACTGAATTTCTGTTTTAATTCATTCATGTGAAGAAAAGTATTCAAAGCTAATATTTATCTTTGAAAATCCTAATATATTTAAGAGATTAGGCCCAAACCTAATGCATTATAATATGGTACCCATTCCTGATAATGCCCCGCCCCCTGTGTGAGATATAATGGAAGTTCACACTATGATGCAGCTTGTCGTCATAGAGATTAGAAAATGTACATATTTATGGTTTGCACTTTTTTAACTGTTGATGTTTAAAGGATGAAGTCTTAGTATTTTTTTTTTTTTTTAAAGATGACCGGTAAGGGGATCTTAACCCTTGACTTGGTGTCGTCAGCACCACGCTCTCCCAAGTGAGCCAACTGGCCATCCCTACATAGTGATCCGAACCGGTGGCCTTGGTGTTATCAGCACCACACTCTCCCAAGTGAGCCACAGGCTGGCTCTAGAAAATTTTACATTGTTTAAAAAAGCAAAAGTAAGTTAACTAAAAATAGATTACTAAGTAGTAAAATATGGCTTATAAAAATTTATCTGTTTATCCCAAAGAAATAATGCATGTGGAAGTTAAAAAAATTCAGGATAGTAACTTATTTGAGAAAACTTCCTGCCAGTACATCCTGATCCACTCCTGTATACTTGTTCCAGCCACCCTCTAATCGCCAATTTTGATAATTTCTTGAGCATCCTGTCAGTGTTTCTATTACTGAAACCCCAAAGCTCCGTTTGCTCACTGCTCAATAGCCAATAATTGAGAGACAGAGTTGGTGTAAGGAGAGGTAGCCTTTAATCAGGAAGCCGGCAGCCTGGGGAAATGGTGGACTTGTGTCTCAGAGACCATCTCCACTTTTCCCAGACTTGCCAAAGAGTTTTATAGAGATGGGTGATAGGGGGCTGATTCATGCTGATCTAAGCAGGATGTGTAGGCATAATCATAAAATTGCAAATAAACATCAAAGAACTTTTGGGGTGGGAGCTGATTCAAGGTGACCATCTTCTATGAAGTCAAGTCACAGATTCAGTTCCTCAAAAAAGATCTAGTTAGCAAGCTAGTAAAGAATGGCCACCTGGGTTAGGTTCAGGTTATGAGAGTAAGAAAAAAAACTTTTTAATTTAGAAGTTTAACAAAATAGTCACTTCTGTTCAGCTTGTTACCTTTCTTTTTATAAAAACAAGCAATTGTGAGTGCATATTTTTCTTACCCATGTTTGTTCTTGTAATGAATAGTCTGACATCACAGTTTTTATTCTTGTTGTATATGGTATAAGCCGCACCCCTCTCTCTTCTCTCTGTGCTGCACATCTGGATAAGCTGAAAAAGTCTGGGGGCAGGAGATTCAAACCACAGAGGCTCCTGCCCTTCAGCAGGAACTCTTTGATAGCCTTACCCACAGTAAAAATCCCAGACCAGGCTCCTTTTTTAAGCTCTCTTAAACCATTTCACACCCTGCTTGAGAGGCCTGCCCTGCTTTCCCCAGAAATCTCAATCATGTAATTCATAAGCCTTTTCACACTCCTTCCTTGTGTGTTCTTCATGCAACATCTGAACCACACCCCTACAGATGACTATAGCAATGGTCGCTGTGTGCACTTTGTTCAGACATTGACCACCACCCCATGGGTCTGTCCTCTGACTTACTGACCTGCTCTCCTGCCTCATGGCCAGCACATGCAGTATGAGATGCTGCTTGCTGTTGAACTGGTATGTGAGCTGTGTTCTATGCTGTATAAGAAAGTAGAGGAAAACTTCACCTCTGAAGGTTCATTAATAAAAATCACTGACAAATTTAGGTCAATATGAAGAAAAGGCATAACAAATTTTATTATTTAATGTGCCACGAGAAGGCAAAACATGGGGGCATCACAAGACAGTAATGTCTCAAAGGTCCCATGGAGGTAACAAAGCTTATATACCAGTGTTCATGAGAGAGAGAAGGCAGGAGGAGGTACAAACCCCAGAACAATGGCCTGAGACCAGGTGTCTCTGAAGTTCTGGGGAGAGGTGTTGTCACAGGCAATAGAAGGAAGTAAGAAGTTAAAGTTAAATACAGACATCTTGTATGCAAATAAAAATACTTGATAAACTCATAGCTGCCCTCTGAAAGAATAGATAGCAGCCAAAGGAGGGGCGCATCAGCAGACATAAATTCATTTCAACAAAGAAACAACCTTCTGGCCAATCTTGTTTTTCCAGTCTTTCTGAATTAGCCTTCTTGAAATATGTCAAAGAAATGTATTTCAGGGCCAAAATATTTTGCCTTCCCACAGTTACATGTTGAGCCCTACCAAGCCTGGGTTCTAGGTTCAGCAGACCCAAGTTGGCAGTTTTGATAATTTCTTGGTAGTTAGGAGCAGGAGTATGGATGGAGTAGGATGGAGGCCCCCCTTAAAGAGGCCCTAGGTCGTGTGTCTTGGCCTGGATTTATCTGTGTATTTTCTAGTGAAGCTGTAACTACTGCATTGCTTTGGCCCCAATATACAGGGTGCTCATGGGAAAGACTACTTTCAAGAGCAGTTATTTTTAAAAGAGAGAGAAAGGGTGGGGGAACATTAGATGGTAGCCATTAGATGGTGGGCTGAATCCACGCTCCTAATAGCACAGGGCTCACCAGTATCCATAAGTGCTGTTGCTGCTGCCCCTGCCTGTATTGCAGCAAGGATGCTGACTCTCACAGTTGTAGGGAACAACACCCATGGCTCTCCTGTCACACTGTAAGGGGTTTGTTCAAAGCCAATATAAGCCCGGGGTTCCTAAACCCTATAAAGCAATCATTGTTATGGGGAAGGTCCCTAAGCCTGATGATAGTGATTTGTGGCTCTCTGGAGGAAAAAATTTATAAATACTAGTGTAGATAGGACACCCCTCTCCTTCCAAATTATATCCAGTGGCCAAAAAAGAAACCATGGAAGGAAGGGAGGGAAGGAACAAAAGAAAAAGTGCTGAAACAGAGGTCTACAATTTTACCCAATTGGTTAACTGAAACAGACTAAAAGAATTTACACAATAAAAAAAGGGCCTCTACATCATAGGTTCTGTATTAATTTTAATATTTTATGTAATGTACTAATTGGTAAACCTTTTATAGGGTTAGTGAATACTAGGGCTCAATTTATAGTTATACTCAGGAGTCCCACTAAATTTGAACAAGTTACCTCTAATGACCTTAGGGGTTTTACTGAATATGAAATAGAGGACAGATAGGTATGCCTTAATCATCATAACCATTGCCTTGCTTAAATTCCCTGTGGTCATAGCACCCATTGTCCTAAAATATCCCATAGTAAGCAGATAAGCTCTGACCCAAAGAGTCATAAATGAAATTTAAATCATATCTTTGGCACATATAAATTGGCTTGACAGAATGGGACCCCAGTGAACTTACTCTCCAGTTAAATGAGTTAACATGGTCCAATGTAAATTGAACAGGGCCTTGATGGATTGAAGAGAATTATACAAAACTTGTTTAGTGAGGGAGTGGTTATTCCCAGTGCTTCTCCTTTTTTTTTTTTTTTTTTCCTGTTTAAGACTGATAACATGGAAAAAATGTTTATATGTTAAGTACAAAAGGGACATAAAATTGTATATACAGTAGAATAACAACTATGTAAACACTCCAAAAATCTATGCACAGAAATGTCTAGAGGAACATTTAACACCAAAAGATTAACAGTGATAGCATTTGGGTGGCAAACTAATTCTTTTTAAAATTCCCAATTTTTCCTTAAAAAGCAGTAATTATGATTACAACGGGGAATACTTTAAACACAGGAACTAAAATACAGATCATTTTCTTGCTTCTGGGCAAGCAAGTCATGCTTGGTGGCTGCTCTGTTTGCAGGTATGTTAAAGCACCAGCCTTTCGTGTTAACCCACAGTTCCAACCACTCTCTCTGAACAGTTATTTCTATCATGAATTTTCTACCCTGAAAAGCCAGGGTGGGCAGTAACAGCTCAGATCATTTGGTTTTTAAATGTTCCTCCCCTCTGGGAAGGCAGAGCTACACAGTGGGTAGTACCACAGCAGCTGCACTTTCCAGTCTACCTTTGGGAAAAGTGTATGCCTCTTGCCTTTTCAGTTTGAGGAACAAGACAAAAAGTAATTGCTTTAAAAAAAGCGCTAACAACTCATAGCCTATTCTTGCTGCTGAACAGAAGCAGTGAGTGATGGATTGATTTACCCACTAGGAACTGTATATTCTTGGGCAAGTCGTAACCTTGTTGAGAACCTCAGTTTTTGGATCGGCAGGGAGTGTTGCCTGCATAAATGTATGTTTGGAGGCTTAGTCAACATGCCACTTGCTCTGCTCTAAGGCCATGTAGGGGAAGAAAAGGCCATGAGCCAGCTGCAGCTCACGTCATCCTGGGCCTGGCTAGAGCTCCTTCCTCTCCCAAGAGAAAGCAAGGAGAAGTAGCAATAAAGCAGACATACCAGATAGATGGGAGTGACCTGTAAATGGCAAAGAAGCCTCTAACAAACTGAAAATGCTCTGGTTCTAGCATCCTCTCCCCAAATGCCACAAACCAGACACAAGCCATGCAAGAGTGATCACACACAGATGCAGACAGAGCATCACCAGGCAAAAAGGGGGCTAATACTGCAAAGAGGGCCCCAAAATCTGGCTTGAAGAACACAGGGGAGTCAGTCCAAGACCCTCACTTAGCTGCCATGGAAACAGCAAACACTAGAAGCTTTGCTTCATTAAGTCTTCCAAAGGGAAAAAAACATAATAGGGAAGACTCACTAACACTTGTGGCTATTAGCCACAGTATTAGCAAGGATGCGTCTTTCTCCAGGGCTGTAGGACTCCATCTCCTTCAGCTGAACTCTGAGAAACTAAGATGAGACAGAAAGAGAGAGAGAGATGCTTACACACATACATGTGCATATATGTATGCACAGATATATTTAAGTGAAGGTGCACACACTGTGCTAAGATACAAACAATAGAAATCAAAAGTCATATATAAAACAGCTAAATATAACACAGGCCTAGAATCAGCTCTTGGTTGGGTGCTGCAAAAAGGGGTGGTATCACTTGGAGACTATGTACACAATCTGTGGTGGGCAGGGAAGGCATCAGTATAAACAACTCAGACTCACTCCACAATACTGACCCACAGGAAAGCGTGATGCAGCTCATGTACAAAAACAGACTCCTACCTTGCTTTCATACAAAGCTTGGTAGGCACCCAGGAGAACTGCAGGTTTGTCTTGATGACGGAGGACTGCACCAGGCTGCTGCTAAACCTTCCAGCCCTAGGAACTTACTTGCTACCACCTTCCCTCCCTTTCAGGCTTTTGGGCCTTTTCCCACCCAACACCCAGAGCCTGAAGCCTGCCCAGACCACCCACCCTCACACACTGACTGCAAGGCTTCCAGGCAAGCAAGGTCTTTCTGTATCTGTTCCTTTCTGACCCCAAGATATATTTCTGTAAAAGTTTGGCACCAAAGAAACATGACAGTTGTGGAATTATGCCACAACTACACATGGAGACCCAGTAACAAGACATGCAATGTGAGGGCACAGGGCACTGAGCTGCCCTAGCATCTCAAAACCAGAACTGTGACTTCCCATGGATTTATGGGGGTGAGAGAAGGGATGTGCAGAACTGACAACTTCACCGGCCCTTCAGCAGCAAATACATTCAAAATTGAAGGCGTCTTGAGAGCCCCACTAATCATAAGTCTGGCCACTGCTCTGAAGGAGCTTGGTGCAGTGAGAGCTGGAAAAGCTGAGTCCCTATTGAGTCTGCCGCACCAAGAATCCTTTTGAAGAATCTCAGCAAAGTAATTTTTTTCTTTTGAGCAGATGTACAGCACATCCATGGGAAGTCCGGCCATGTGAAAGGATGTTCTCCAGCCCAGTCAAATGATCCAATCCCATTATTATCTCAGTCCCCTCTGAGTTTTTTTTCCTGCTGGCTGCCTTTACTGTATAGAAACAGCCAAGTAGCATCAAAGTCAGTCATCAATGGTGGGCAACCAGAAGGCCATGTTGGAACATGCGCTGGCAAATGTCATGAACTTGGGGTTGAACTGCAAACAGGTAATGGGGCCTGTGTGTTTACCATCCAGCACAGCTACTTTTATACCGCTCTCTCCATTCCAGACATGGATCTTGCCATCCTCTGAACCAATCATAATAAACTGAGAGTCTGGAGTAAATGAAGCCTCCAGTGTGACAGCTTTGCTGTTGGCATAACCCTCAAATGTGTGCATCACCACTCCCTTGAATGCATCAATGAGATGGATGAAGCTGCCATTGGTGGAGATGAGGATGAACTTTCCGTCATTGCTAAACTTAAGTCCTGTGCACTCACAAGTCTGATCATACTGCATCTTAAAGGTCGCAAATGGCCCCTTACCAAGAAAACGAAGGTCATAAAGTTTGACCACTTCAGAGTTGACACCCGCAGCTATAATTAACCCTTCTGGGTCAAAAGAACAGACTGGCTTGCCCTGTAGATGCGTGAGACCCTGGCAGTTGGGACACCGGAGATCCCAGAGTCGAATGGTCTGATCAAGAGACCCAGAAATGAAAGTGTCATCCACAGGTGACATGGACAAGGCTATCACCCTTTTGCTGTGTCCAGGAAAGTATCTGATGTATTTGTTGTCGTGCAAGGACAGGTAACGAATAGTATCGTCTATTTTGTTAGAGCTGTAAACAGCGGTGTTTGCCGCATGAGTGTATCTGATAAGGTCCACGCCATATTTTTTACTGTACAGGGTTCTCTTTGGTTTGCCCTCCTTGCAGTCATAGAGCACGATGGAGTCGTCGTCGCTGCTCGAGATGACCGCGTCGCCGTTGGGGCTGAAATCGAAGCTGTTAATCTTGTCCGAGTTCTCGCTGAACACCCTGGCGACGCGGAAGCTCCGCAGCACGCTGTCCGTTAGCTTCATGGCGGCGGCTGAAGGCGGCGGCGGAGCAGGGCCCGAGCGGGGCCTGGCGGCGGGCGGCCGCGGAGGGGCCAATCCGGACGGGAGGGAGCCGCGCCGG
>NW_007728424.1:41928-43875 GCF_000696425.1 Galeopterus variegatus | reverse complement strand
CGGGAGGGAGCCGCGCCGGTGGCGAACGGGAGGGTGGCCGACGGTCAGGTCGCCTCTTCTCTTCCTCCTGCTTGGGCAACGCTCTTCTGCCTGGACTGGGGGCCTCGCCGACTGTTTCTCCTCACAGTCGCCTCAGGGCCAACCGGCAAGGCGCTGCCTCATCGTGTCCGCCATCTTGGGCGACAGCCAAAGCCGAGGGCGAAGAGTCGCGGCGCACGCCGGGAAAACCAGTGCTGCCCCAGTTAACAGCCCGCCCTGGAAAGGATGGTGCCGCGCGTGGGTCCCCGCAACCTTAACGCTGTGCTTGCGCCCAGTAACCCGCATACCCAATACCCAGCAGTATGGAAGTCACTGACACTACCCAGTCAGCAACTGCTAAAGATCCTGCTGTCACAGCTTTCCACAGGGCTGTTCTGTTCAGGGCTCGTTTCAACAGCCTCTTAGCTATAGTTTGCCTTCAGCCCTGAAGGGTGATGATACACCTTCACCTGGTTACCCACAGGGAACCTCAACAGCCTCGTCATCGCACACAATCCATGCAGGCAAGCTGTGAACTGCGTCCGGTTCTCTCCAGAAGCACAGGTATGACATTACGTTAATTACATCCTCCTTCGACGACGTTCACTTGACATTTATTTAGGACATACAAATACTGAAAAAAAGACCTTACAAAAAGTGGATGGGCCATTTCCCCACACATAAAATGAGAGACCCTTATGCCTTGGTTATAGTCCTAAGAATTATTTTATAAAATGAGGGCTGCTCCATCCCTGATACCAACAAGAAAGACTTATTGTCCCTCTCAACATCCGCAACATGTTCTAGGTTCTTTTGATGTTCTGGAGGCAACTTATTCCTTGTTTTTTACTTAAGCCCATTTATGCTGTTACTTGCAAATTGGCTCGCCTTGAAAGGGGTCCCCCTACAATAAAAGTCTCTGTTCCAAATTGCCGTACAGCAGGCACTCTTATTGGTGACCTCTGAGACTCCTTTGGTATAGGGGCTGTAGCAACCTATTCTTATGCCTCCTGGAGGTATCCATGGTTATCATAAGTTGTCATAGCTTTCTGATGGCAAGAAACTGCCCTTAGTCTCACCCTAAATGCCGGTAGAGCTGCAGTTACCACCATGCACTAGACTATCCTGAAAATAGAGACTCTCTTGGGCTCTGACCACTTGACCCACTCCCCAGCTGCCCATTGTTCCTTGATTTCCTGGAAACAGTACCCCATAAACTCTGTTCGACTACCAACAGCTCCTTGTGACATGATGGAGTCAAACCTTGGCCCTCCTACCTGTCCAACCTACAGGAGAGGGCAGACTCCCCTCTCTTCCATGCCTTCCAGATGCCATAGTGCTGGACGAGTTACCCCTCCCCAGACTCCTTAGCTCTTTGGAAAGCTCCTTGGGAATAACTGAATGAACAGCAGTAGGGAGTTTGGAGACTTTACAGAGGACATTATCACATTTGTATATGATAGAGCTCTGGAGAGTTGCTGCTTTTCATCTCTTAATTGGGACATTCCCTGATAAATAACCAGATCCAAGGGTCTGCACGACTAACCAAACCTCAGACAGTAGCAGTGGCCATCAGTTAGCCTCATCTGCACATGTTCCGAGACTCTTGGGTGGTTGTCTAAGAGGTCCCCCTTTGTGGTAAAGTATTCTGGGAACCTCTCGCCTGCCTCACAGGCACCCAAATAGAAACAGGTAACATTTCTGTGTATACCAAGTTCACAGTATAGCCTTTTATTCTCTCAACATGGAGCTTTCACAGAGCAGGAGTTTTTCATTTTAGTGAAGTCAAGCTTGTTATTTTTTTCTTTCATGGATCTTGCTTTTGTCTACAGATTCATTACCAAATGAAAGGTTACCTAAGATTTTCTCCTGTGTTGTCTTCTAGGTGTTTTACAATGTTGCATTTTACATTTAGGTCTATGATACATT
>NW_007728424.1:38898-40246 GCF_000696425.1 Galeopterus variegatus | reverse complement strand
CCGCGGCCTTGGTGTTATCAGCACCGCACTCTACCGAGTGAGCCACGGGCCGGCCCCCATAATTATTCTTTATGCCTCTTGTCCAACCTCTCCCCTTCCCCCATTCCCTCCCCCTCCACCCTCTAATTGCCTAGATTTCTTCTCTCCTTCTGAAAGAATAATCGTTACTCTGTTAACTTGTTGCCTAGATGATCTGTCTAATGCTGAGAGATGTGAGCAGGTCCCCCAATATTATCATAGAGCAGATGCTTCTTCTGTCACTCTGAAATGGGTTTTGTGGAAAGAGACATCCTCTTCTTTTCCTTGTCTCTGCTGGTGACTCTTCTTATGTGAATGCACTCCAGTGGTTGGTGGACCATCTGCGTGGTGGCTGTGCCATCTAGCCGCTTTTGCAGCAGAAATGGTTATTGTGGTGACTGTGGTGGGCCACCCACGTGGGGGTGCTGTTTTTGGCATGCTCTTGGCACTGACGGTATGCCTGGTTGTGGGGTATGTTTGGTCCCCTTCTCCTTGCTTTGGGTCCCCTGGCAGGCCCCAAAGTGCTGGCATGTTGTGTGTGGTTGTGGGAGAGAGGTCCAGTCCCCTTATCCGTGCCCCAGGACCCCAGGTGGGCTCTGTGGTGCTGGCATGTTGTGCCTGGCTGTGGGAGGGTGGTCCGGTCCGTGACTCCATACCATGGGTCCCTGGATGGGCCCCAAAGCACTGGCTCCGTGTGCCTGGTTGTGGAAGGGTGGTCCGGTCCCCTTCTCCATGCCCTGGGTCCCTGGGCGGGGCCCAAGGTGCTGGCGTGCTGTGCCTGGTTGTGGGAGGAGGGTCCAGTCCCTTTCTCCATGCCCTGGTTTCCTGGGTGGGCTCCGAGTAGCTGGCATGTTGTACCTGGTTGTGGGAGAGAGGTCTGGTCCCCAACTCCATACCCCAGGTCCATGGGTGGGTCCCAACGTGCTGGCTCAGTGTGCCTGGTTGTGGGAGAGAGGACTGTTCCCCTTCTCCTTGCCTCAGGTCCCCAGGCAGGCCCCAAGGTGCTGGCGTGGTGTGCCTGGTTGTGGGAGGGGCATCCAGTCATCTTCTCCATGCTTCAGGTCCCCAGGCTGGCCCCGACGCACTGGTGCAGTTTGCCTGGAAGTGGGAGTGGGGTCCAGTCCCCAGATCCAAGCCTATGGTTCCCAGGCAGGCCCCAAGGTGCTGGTGGTGTGCCTGGCCCTGAACTAATTTTTTGTCCTTTGCTTCTAACATAGGGGAACTTCCTGTGGGAACAAGTACTTGAGCTGTGTGGTTGTTTAAATTGCTACTTTGCTGCTGTTTCCCTAGGGAAGGCTTTTTGTGCAGCTCAGGCTTTAAATGGTTGACC
>NW_007728424.1:36086-37303 GCF_000696425.1 Galeopterus variegatus | reverse complement strand
AGAGTTTTAAGTGGGTGGTTTTTTTCTTTTAACACTTTAAATATTTCACTCTTCTCCTTGCTTGCATGGTTTTTCAAAGGAAGTCCAATTTAAATCTGTCTTTGTTCTCTATAACTAAGGTGTTTTTTTTACCCTCTGGCTTCTTTAAGTATTTTCTCTGATTTTTCTACATTTTGAATATGATATGCCTAGGTGTTTTTGTTGCTGCTGTTGTTTTTGGTATTTATCCTGCCTTTCTCTGTCTTTTCAAACTGTTTTTAAGGTTTTTAGTATGCTTTGTAATTTTTCTTGCAAGCTGGACATGAAGTACTGAGGAAAAGAACCTGAGGTAAATAGGCCTTTATTGTGAAGTTTTAGGTTTATCCTTCTAGTGTTTAGGCTGTTTGGTATTTACTTTATCTGTAGGTGTCAAGAGGCTAAAATATCCTCTAGAGTAAGTGAAGTGCTTTTCTGAGTTCTGAGACTTGTTCTAGCAAATTATTGTACCGGCCCCAAACCAGCCCCGTTAAAGGACACTCAGACGTGGTGGGGGTTCTGTCAAGCAGTTCCTCTGAATTTGTAGTTGGCCAAGTAGATTGTGGGTAGCCCGGGCACCCCATTTGTGGCTGGCATCTGATGTGGGAGCAGTACTCCAGGTAGTTAGTGTTAACCTTAATTGTAGGACACCTATTTGGTGTTGGAGAAGACACCAGGTATTCTGTGTCAGGAGAAGAAGAAAAAAAAACTTAATCATCTTCACATGTGCTTCTCAGTCCTTT
Source organism: Galeopterus variegatus (assembly GCF_000696425.1). Taxonomy (NCBI): domain Eukaryota; kingdom Metazoa; phylum Chordata; class Mammalia; order Dermoptera; family Cynocephalidae; genus Galeopterus; species Galeopterus variegatus. The sequence continues at coordinate 36,545 of NW_007728424.1, read as the reverse complement.
CCCCCAGGTCACTTAGGCCTTGGTAAAATCCCAGTTGGTTAAGCTCTGTCTCTTTCTTTATGGTGTCTCTTAACATGAGAAAATTTTCCCTATTTTTACATCAAAAAAATTTGCCTGTTACTTCTGAAAGAGTTTTAGTTTTATCTTTCACGTTTAAATCTACATTAACTTGATTATTGTCCGTAGAATAAAGATGATACGGTGTGTTTTTCCAATTAGGTAACAGTTTGTCCCTCCCCTATTTGTTACATAAGTGTTAGTGATCTCTTCCACTCTTCTACAATGCTTGCTCTGCCATTAATCAACTTTCCATATAAATGAGGTTTACTGAAGATGCTTTCCTTTTCCATTGGTGTATTTGTTTATCTCTCTGCTAGTGTCATGCTGTTTGGAATAGTGTACAGTTGATCTTTAAAAAATGTGGGGATTAAGGACACTGACCCCCCCCCCCCCCCCCCT
>NW_007728424.1:7623-35278 GCF_000696425.1 Galeopterus variegatus | reverse complement strand
CCCCCCCCCCTACCTTGTATAACTTTTGACTCCCCCAAAACTTACCATTTAGCTATTTCTTAAGTATGTCTTGCACTTTCCCCCGGGTTGTGGCTGCACTGCACTGTGTGCTGCAGGCTCTGCAGGGGTATTGTGTTGTTACTTAAGTAGTAGTTAGCTACTTAACTACTAATGCCTGCTGTTAGGTAGGCTGCTTAACTGTTTGGTTACGTATGTCATGCATTCATGACATACGTAACCAAATATCTTCCAATATATTTAATGAAAAATAATTTGCATATAAGTGGACCCACACAGTTCAAACCTGTGTTGTTCAAGGGTCAACTGTGGTTTAAAGATCCTTGATGTATGTTAGGCAAGTAGGCAAGCCTTCCTCTTGTTCTTCAAAAGACTTCAGCCATTGTTTGACATTTGTTGTTCCTATTAGGTTTAGAGAAGTAGTTTTCTTTACTCTTAAAAAGTCTTTTTTGGGGGTTTATGGAATTTTTAAAAAATATCACTTGGGAGAGGTGGCAGGTTGGTGACATTGAGTTTGTTCTGAGAACATATGTCATCTTTCTACTTAGTTTTTCTGCCTTGACATTACCAATAAAATTTTTTCCATTAGTATTGTTAATTATCTTTCTTTAGTCTTATTTAGTAGTTATATTTGGTCTGGAGGAAAGTAGGTGCAAGCTTCCAAATGTTATGTCTTAATGTAATCACATAGAATGGGCTCAATTCCCCAAACAACAAGTTGTGGCATCATCTCAGTAGAGACCCATTGCTCAGAGTGCTTTTTGGGGGCTGATCAAGTAGGTACCCTCTGCCTAGCATGTAAAAAAGTACAGATTCTCAGAAGGAAAACAGGAGTTCAATAAATATTCTATCATTTGCATAAACAGTTTAGGTACACTGAACTACTCTTATCACTTAGGTTGGTGGGGTCCCTCCCCGATTCTCACTTCCCAGACATTAGCAAAACACAAATTTTGTGAGCAGGCATTTCTAAGAATAAGCAGTCTCAGGCCTGTTAATGTTAACTCCCTTCTGCACACTGGAGAGTAGAACTTTGAGCAAGTGCTATGGATCCACACTGTACAAGGAGTGATCAGGGCTGACACAAGCAGTTCATTTTATTCCCTGGACCCGCCAACAAGAGGGATGTGGGTATTCTGTTGTTGTTTTACCAAATACTTAAATTCTAGTATCAGAATTGCTGTTTGGGAGCACATGGATGTCAATTGATTAATAATCTTTTTCGGAGACCAGTGTTTCAGGGAATTATGCAGCTGAGGGATCCTATGCTCAGGTGTTGGGTTCTCATGCTACTGTGCACCTCATGGGAGCTCAAAATGAGAGATGTTGGGAGAACAGCCTCTGGAATGCCTAGTCAGGAATCACTTTCTCTTGAAATTGAAAAAGAGGATTTCATATCCTTTTGGAGGACAGCACTGCTGAACCCATTATATATTTTATAATCATTGGAAATTCGCCATCAAACATTGTGGACTTTAGTGAACTCCTTTGCAAATTATAACTCTTAACCTGTTCCTCAAGGTCAGCAAGGCTTGGGGTACACCATTATGGTTCTGAGGGAAAGATCTGTTCTAGCATCTGATCATCTCAGTCCCACGTGTGCTGAAAATTGGTGGGAAGCAGCCCTGAGGCTCATGATTACAGGGATTTTGTGGAGGTCTAAGCTACCATGCCTCCTTCCTTGTGCCTTTGCTCTAACTTCTCAGTAACCTTCTAGTCCCATCAAATGAGATAGAGAGAAAAAGGAAAAACTGAGTCTGTGATAAATGTTACACATACAAGTTAAAATGAGCACTTCTCTAAAAGAATACTTTCATTTAGCTAATCGGATCTATTACTAATGACCTGTAGTACTCAGGACAACATGGCCAGCAAGATGTTACAAGTTGGATTTCCACAGGCCTCCTGGCCTCACATGTGTAATCATGGGAATAGCAGAAAAAGCTATGGCTGTTCAGTATGTATTCATTCATTAAAACCTTATACAGATTCAACCCTGTATTTCATGGAATGCTGAGTACTATGGTGTATAATAAGGTAGGAGATGAAGGAGTTTTTCTCGCAAGTAATTGTTGACCTTAAAATGGAAGTATTTGTTTCATTTATATAGAATTTCTCTAAAGTGTAGTGTACCTATCATTGGAGACAAATAAGACTTGAAGCAATTATTATAAAAATATAAAAATAATTTCCATGCGATGGAGTTTGAATGTCCTTTATATAGAATTTCTCTAAAGTGTAGTGTACCTATCATTGGAGACAAATAAGACTTGAAGCGATTATTATAAAAATATAAAAATAATTTCCATGCGATGGAGTTTGAATGTCCTGTCCCCTCCAAAACTCGTGGAAATTTGATCTCCAATGTGGCAGTGTTGGAAACTGATTGAGTCGTGTGGGTGGATCCCTCATGAATGGATTAATGCTCTCCCTGGGGGAGGATGAGTAGAAGCAGCCTGAGGCCCATGCCAGATGCAGCTGTCCCAGAATCGTAAGCCAAATAAACCTCTTTCCTTTATAAATTACCCAGTCTCAGGTATTTCTGTTATAGCAACACAAAGTGGACTAAAACACCATGTATTCATGGTAGTGTCAAATTTATGAAGTGAGTGTGGACAGAGAGTACGAGTTCTGACAACCAAGTTATAGAATATGTTTAGAGACCACACAATCATATGTGAACCTCCTCATGAATTTAGTACAGATCCCCAGTGCTATCAGTCTCACCCATCTTCCTTTACTCATATGTGGGATGTTTTAGGACTTGGTGGCCTTTGAGGATGTGGCGGTGAACTTCACCCAAGAGGAGTGGGCTTTGTTGGATCCTTCTCAGAAGAAACTCTACAGAGATGTGATGCAGGAAACCTTCATTAACTTGGCCTCTGTAGGTAAGAATGAAATTGTTCCTTCACTTAGTCAATTAGAGAGCAAGTGTTTTTTGTTCATCAGTGAGGTTACAGATTTGGAATATGGAAAGGAAATACTTTGGTAAGTAAAGCTGGCTGGGTACCAAGCTCATCCTGGACCTATAACCTAATTATAATTTCTAATAATTTTTCTGGGTTTACATTTTAGGGAAAAAATGGGAAAACCAGAACGTTGAAGATGAGTACAAACAGCAGGAAAGAAACCTAAGGTGAGTCGTACTCACAAAAGAGAGTAGTGTCCCATGAGGGAATCTTAGTACATCATTAAATTATAAAAACAAGTGAACAAAACATATGTGCCCAGTTTCATATTTATTTGTTTTTAGAAAATTTTCACCAAGAATGTTTTCCTAAAAGTGACATAGATGTTCAATATTTGAAAAGTAGTTCAACTGGAAACAATGTTAAGAACCTCCATACGAGTTGAGCATTCCTAATACAAAAATCCAAAACTTCTTGAGTGCTGACATGAGGCCACAGGTGGAAAATTCCACACCTTACCTTATATTACACATCACCATCAAAACATAGGTGCAAGGGCTGGCCCGTGGCTCACTCGGGAGAGTGTGGTGCTGATAACACCAAGGCCACAGGTTTGGATCACTATGTAGGGATGCCCAATTAGCTCCCTTGGGAGAACATGGTGCTGACAACACCAAGTCAAGGGTTAAGATCCCCTTACCAGTAATCTTTAAAAAAAAAAAATAGGTGCACAACACAGTTTATTCAGTCTGCTTTTAACAGCAATTACAGGTATTCTGGTGATGCTTCTGTGCTACTTAGTTATCCTGAATACATTATTTTATCACCGTATTAATGGTATGTCATATTTTTTACTGTTAAGTACTTATATGTGAATAAGCATAAGAAAATGATTGCTTTTTCTTTTTCTTTTTTTTTAAAGATGACCGGTAAGGGGATCTTAACCCTTGACTTGGTGTTGTCAGCACCAAGCTCACTGAAGTGAGCTAACTAGCCATCCCTATATAGGGATCCGAACCCGTGGCCTTGGTGTTATCAGCAGCACACTCTCCCAAGTGAGCCATGGGCCAGCCCTAAGAAAATGATAGCTTATTAGAAGCATATAAATTCACAGTTAGGAATGATGGTGATGCCAGTCACAGATTGTTCACATGAGTGGCTGAGATAGTGACACCTCTGCTTTCTGATGGTTCAATGTATACAAACTGTTTCATGTACAAAATTGTTAAAAATATTGTATAAAATTATCTTTAGTTTATGTGTATAAGGCATATATGAAACATAAATGAAATTTGTGTTTAGACTTTGGTCTCATCCCCAACATATCTCATTATGTATATGCAGATATTCCAAAATCTGAAAAAAAAAGTTGAAATTTGAAATACTTCTGGTACCAAGAATTTCAGATGGGGAATACTCAACCTGTATTATGATCTTTTTTTTTTTTGTCCTTTTTGAGACCGGCCACACTGCGCTTAGCCAGTGAGCGCTGCGAGCGCACCGGTCATCCCTATATGGGATCCAAACCCGCGGTGGGAGCGCTGCTGAGCTCCCAGCGCTGCACTCTCCCGAGTGTGCCACGGGCTCGGCCCCTCAACCTGTATTATGAATATCATTATTTTGATGATAACTATGGTGAAGTATTCTTCCAGAGCAATTATTACATACATGTTCTCTGAAAATGGCAAAAATCTAATTCTACTACCTATTAATGGTTGTTAAAATTTTAATAATTATTAGTCATTATAAAATAATAAAAAAGCCATTGATAATGTGACTCTCATTTTTTTACAGAAGTCATGTTGTAGAGAGACTCTGTGAAAGGAAAGAAGATAGTCAATTTGGAGAAAACTCCAGTCAGACACCAAATCTTAAACTGAACAAAAAAACTCTTACTGGAGTAAAACCATATGAATGCAGTGTGTGTGGAAGGGTCTATAAGTGTCATTCATCTCTTAAGAGGCACATGAAATCTCATATTGAAAATAAACCATTTGAGTATCACAAGTATGGGGAGAAGTCATATGAGTGTAAGGAATGTGGGAAAATGTTCAACTTTCGAAGTTCATTTCGAATACATGGAAGAACTCACACTGGAGAGAAACCCTATGAATGTAAACAGTGTGGTAAAGCTTTCAGCTGGCCCAGTTCCTTTCAAATACATGAAAGAACTCATACTGGAGAGAAACCCTATGAATGTAAGCAATGTGGGAAAGCTTTCATTTATCACACAACCTTCCGAGGACACATGAGAATGCACACAGGAGAGAAACCATATAAATGTAAAGAATGTGGAAAAACCTTCAGTCATCCCAGTTCATTTCGAAACCATGAAAGAACTCACTCTGGAGAGAAACCTTATGAATGTAAACAATGTGGAAAAACTTTCACATATTACCAAACTTTTCAAATACACGAAAGGACTCACACTGGAGAAAAACCTTATCAATGTAAGCAGTGTGGTAAAGCTCTCAGTTGTCTCACATCCTTTCGAAGTCATGAAAGAATTCACACTGGAGAAAAACCCTATAAATGTAAAAAATGTGGTAAAGCCTTTAGTTTTCCCAGTTCCTTTCGAAAACATGAAAGAATACATACTGGAGTGAAACCATATGATTGTAAGGAATGTGGGAAAGCATTCATTTCTCTTCCAAGCTTTCGAAGACACATGATCATGCACACTGGAAATGGACCATATAAATGTAAGGAATGTGGGAAGGCCTTTGATTGTCCCAGTTCATTTCAGATTCATGAAAGAACCCATACTGGAGAAAAACCCTATGAATGTAAACAATGTGGTAAAGCCTTTAGTTGTTCCAGTTCCTTTCGAATGCATGAAAGGACTCACACTGGAGAGAAACCCCATGAATGTAAACAATGTGGTAAAGCCTTCAGTTGTTCCAGTTCTGTTAGAATACACGAAAGGACTCACACTGGAGAGAAGCCCTATGAATGTAAACAGTGTGGTAAAGCCTTCAGTTGTTCCAGTTCATTTCGAATGCATGAGAGAATTCACACTGGGGAGAAACCTTATGAATGTAAACAGTGTGGTAAAGCCTTTAGTTTTTCCAGTTCCTTTCGGATGCATGAAAGAACCCACACTGGAGAAAAGCCCTATGAATGTAAACAATGTGGTAAAGCCTTCAGTTGTTCTAGTTCCTTTCGAATGCATGAAAGGATTCACACTGGAGAGAAACCCTATGAGTGTAAACAATGTGGTAAAGCCTTCATCTGTTCCAGTTCCATTCGAATACATGAAAGGACTCACACTGGTGAGAAACCCTACAAATGTAAACAATGTGGTAAGGCCTTCAGTTGTTCCAGTTCTGTCCGCATGCATGAAAGGACTCACACCGGAGAGAAACCTTATGAATGTAAACAGTGCGATAAAGCTTTCAGTTGCTCCCGTTCCTTTCGAATCCATGAAAGAACTCACACTGGAGAGAAACCCTATGAATGTCGACAGTGTGGTAAAGCCTTCAAGTGTTCCCGTTCCTTTCGAATACATGAAAGAACTCATATTGGAGAGTAACCCTATGAAAGTAAGCAAATGTGGTAAAGCTTTCAGTTTCCCATTTCCTTTTGAAGACATGAAAGGACTCACTGAAGAGAACCCCTATGAACATGAAACATGGGAAAACTTTGAATTGTTTAGGTGTGAGTACCAGAAAAAACTTCCGCTGGACAGAAACCCTATCACCATAAGCAGTGTGGGAAAGCCTTCAGTGATCACACAACCTTTTGAGGACACAGGAAAGTGCATACTGGAGAAAACCCCTAAAAATGTAAAGAATGTGGAAAAGCTTTTCTTGTCCCAGTTTATTTGGAAACCATGAACAAACTCACTGGAGAGCAACTTCTTCATTGTAAGCAGTGTAGGAAAGCCTTTAATTGGCCCACATACTTACAAAACATGAGAACGCACGATGGATCACTCTATAAAAGTGAAAAATAATGGAATGTTTTCAGTTTTAACAAATATTCATGTGAAACTTCAAACTTATGGAAACTCCCATAGGGGAGACATCATATAAATGTAGATAATCTGCGAAAACCTGATGAAAATTAATTGATATACATTGTTTCAGAAAATTTACAAAATGTAGAAATGTTATGTCTTATATGCATATTATCTTTATCAGTTGCTCTTAAAGTATATATTTGGACTATGCATTTGTATTTATTACTTTCACAATGGACACTGAGGTGAGAATTCTGTAAGCCCTCGTTAAGCAATAGTACACAATTTTAATAGGTAGTGTTTTTTCATTAAATCAGTTACTAAATTTTTCTCTTTCCATTTTGAAGTCTGTTGGATTCATGAGTGATTTGAAGTGTATTTTTAATGTGTAAGTAGGTTTAATTTTTATACGGTTTTTAAATTGTTCTGTAAGGGGACATTGAAAAATGATAACTTGGTGGTTGTTGGGATTTTCCTACTGACTTGCCTTGGCAGGTACTAGATATCCTTTACCCATATTTCTTTCTGACTGAAAAAAAGCTTAGTTTTGGGAGGGCAGAGTGGACTTATTCGGTTTTCTGTGCTAGTAAATGCCTGTTATAAATTTGTGTGTGTGCAAATCATGAAGTAGAATCTCATTTGAATTATTTTCATCTTTTGCTCTTTGCTATTTGACTTTTGTTCTGGCTATGATTTGGATAATAGACTTTACATTAAGTGTAGAGATCTGTAGGGGCTGGCTGGTTAGCTCAGTTGGTTAGAGCATGGTGCTGATAACACCACGGTCCAGGGTTTGACCCCTGTACCGGTCAGCTGTCCTAAAAAAGAAAAAGAAAATGAAAAAAAAAGAGAGACCTGTGATAGAACAATATAATCTGTAATTGGAAATGGCTTTCCTAGATTGTGTTAAGGTGGATAATATGTTTTCCACTGTATATCCCTTTATGGTTCCATGTTAGAATTCTCCCATAGCCTACTTGCATGAGATATGAAAGGCAGAAGTGAGGTAGGCATTAAATTTTACAGTGACCATGAGTGGAGACGGATGGATGAGGAGGGTCTTCAGGGACAACTGCTTCCACACCATTTTTCTTGTGCTTTGCCCTGCCAATGAATAGCATTCTCAAAACCATCAGTAACTGCTTGACTGCCATGTTTTTAGAGATGTAGTTTTCCACAGATGTCTTCACAAGTTCCAAAGATCCATCGCAGTTTGGATTTTCTTGCAAACTTTAATGTGTCCATCAGGCCACTAATTTAAACTCTCAAGGTTGGGAATATTCCCTGATGTTCTGACTCACATATCTCTAAGTTAAATTCATCTAATTTCTTAATTTATGTAGTGAGCACCTTGTTCTGTTGATACTGCCAGCAACTATGCCTTTCTGATCCCACTATGACAGCTAAAGTAGTGAAATCAAAAAGAACTACATGCGCGCAGTTTGGATTTTCTTGCAAACTTTAATGTGTCCATCAGGCCACTAATTTAAACTCTCAAGGTTGGGAATATTCCCTGATGTTCTGACTCACATATCTCTAAGTTAAATTCATCTAATTTCTTAATTTATGTAGTGAGCACCTTGTTCTGTTGATACTGCCAGCAACTATGCCTTTCTGATCCCACTATGACAGCTAAAGTAGTGCAATCAAAAAGAACTACATGGGAGTTTGTTCCTGTACTACAGTGTGTGGGGACTACACTGACCCAGTCAATTCTACAGTGTTAGAATAAGCATTTTCCTTATATCAAGCAGGTTGTCAGTGTTTCCTATTGCAGTTGAACATAATCTCTCAGTATGCTTTCAATTATGTTTTATTGTATGTGATTTAAAACAATGTGCATGTTTTTGTCAAACAAAACATAGATGTTTATTCTGTAGATAGTTCTTAGAAATATTTTATCTGTTTTTAAATAGCTTGTATACTATCATTTATTGTCTTTCTCATTCCCTATGAAGATATATTAAATGACTCTATTGCAGTTACAGATTTTCAAATTAAGTTGGTAATTTTGTCAAGTTAATCATGATATTATCTGAGTCAGTATTACCATGTACATACAAGATACTGGGATGTTAAAGTTCTTCAGGGAGAAGTAAAATGAGATAGGATCAGATCCACATGAAGGAAGAGCACTGGAGAAGGAATTAATGGAAGTAAAATAAAAATTTGTTCTTATTCTTAGTTGATCTCAAAGATGACTGTTTAAAGTAACAGTAGTAACAATGTATTAGGTGATTGACATATGGATAAGTGAAATCAGTAACAGCAATATCATAAGGAAGAGAAATTGTTATAAAGTATCTGCATTACATGTCAAGTAGCATAGTATTCTTTGTTTAGGTGGACTTAAATTTGTTGTAATTATATATTGCAAACTCTAGGGCAACAACAACAAAATTTTTTTTTTTTTCTCTTTTGTCTTTTTCCGTGTCCGGCAATGGATCGCAACCCTCAGTGTTGCCCCCATACCGGACCGGGGACCAGCAACGGGATTGCAACCCTCGGCGTTGCTCCCACGCCTCGCTCAGCCAGTGAGCGGGAACCGGTCTGCATGTGGGATCCGAACCCTCGGGCGGGAGCGCTGCCGCGCTTCCCAAGTGGCGCACTTATCCAGTGCGCCACCGGGCCGGCCCTCCTCAGGAAATTTTTATTCTTAATATAGGTACAATTTTTTTCCCATGAAACCAATTTCTCATTCATTTGTAATACTGATTTAATGACTTAAATCATGTTTTTTCAGTGCCCTCTTGCAGCCAGTGACTATCAGGATCATACCTGTAGTCAAAGAGAGGAGCATTAAGAATTCGAACAAGAATGACTAAAAATAGTGACTATGGGGCATATCCTTAAAAGTGTACTCAAAAAGGGCCAGCCCGGTGGCGCACTGGAGAGTGCGCTGCTTGGGAGCATGGCGGCGCTCCTGCCGATGGTTCGGATCCCATGTAGAGACTGGTTCCCGCTCACTGGCTGAGCGCAGTGCGGGCGCAACACTGAGGGTTGCGATCCCGTTACCGGTTAGTAAAAAAGACAAAAAGGAAAAAAAAAGTGTACTCAAAAGGACTTCTTTTTTTTTTTTTTTTTTTAACTTGGGTTTTAATTATGTACATAAACAGCAACATGAGAACGAGGAGTCCTAAGGCTTGTACATTATCTCTAGGTAAAAGGATCTCTGATTAGTCCAATTGTAGTATGGCATCACCCAAGATAACAAAGAAACCTAGAATAGTTTTTCCAGAAGAAGAAAGCCAGTTTACTATAATTAATACTGACTTTTCTGCCATTTTTCTGTAGAAATCCTGATTTACTGTATGGAGTTTCCAAAGTTTACCTATAACTGATTAAAATGGGTAGAGCTTGGAGGTTTTTTTCTACTTATTTCCAGGTGAATTCTTCACATTTCCTGGCTTTTGAAAGTTCTCCTTCCACAAATCTTCTACAACTACGTATCCTTGTAAACCCAAGTCATATAATTTCTCCCCACTGACTGGGCAAATGTGATGGCTTGTTGTGGATAATAGATAGAGGCAGCTAATCCCATGAAACCAGGCGGATAGGCCAGCTTCTTTATTTTTGAACCTCTAGCCAAAAGGAGTCCAACAAGGCCAGCGAAACCAGTAACACCAAGTCTTGGAAAAAATCCAGGAGGTGCATTTTGGAGATATTCATAGCTGTCTAACCCCCATTGAGCGAAACTTTGCATCTTGGGCTTAGTTTTGGAGTATGTTTCCTGACACCAACTTGTATATGGCTTGCAATAATGATGGAGCTCTGAGATGCTTTCTTCAAGTTGGGTCCTTGGCTCCTCCACATATTTAGATTGATCCTTGGGAACTGAGTAGAGTGAAAGCTCATCAACCTTCAGGGAATTGTTGTTAGGTGAATCCTTTTTTTGGTGCTGCATAGACTTTGAAGGTGAACAGGCTGAGGCTGGCCGGCCCCAGGGACCTCTGAATTACCTTGAACATGTCGCTGGCAGTGGCTAAAGGACTTCTTTTTGGATTGAGCTTTTGTTTGGTGATTTGACTGCTACTTAGTGAAGTGAGATGTTTCTCTGTATTGTGTGCTGTGAGGTGAACTTAAATGTGTCATTGGTAATTATAATCTTATCTAGAAGGCAGGAAGAATGGAGTGGAGCTAAACCTAATTCATATGAAACTCCAGTCAGTGGTAAGTAGAGAGCAGTTTTGCTCATTTTTATGGCATGGACTTTGTTCTCTTTTACCATTTTTAGAGACATCATTACAGAATGCCCTTGTTTTTGTCTTGATCCATCATGGTTGCTGAGTAGCTTTGTCTGATGATGGAAGTATGAGACATTTTTCTCTTCAACAGGATAAGATTTGGGCCGGCCCGTGGCTCACTCGGTAGAGTGCGGTGCTGATAACACCAAGGCCACGGGTTCGGATCCTATATAGGGATGGCCGGTTTGCTCACTGGCTGAGCGTGGTGCTGACAACACCAAGCCAAGGGTTGAGATCCCCTTACCGGTCATCTATTGAAAAAAAAAAACAGGATAAGATTTGGCTTTACATGAGTGTGAGGTCAGATTTCAGTTGTGTGTAACTGCTACCTTTCTTATGATCAAAACAGAAATATTCCCTATGGTGTACTGGAAAGTGTTTTCCATAAAATGCCTCAGTTAAAATATGAAACTTTTCACTTACTCTTTAACAAACTAATGTTTTTGCTTTCTCCTTTAGGCATTAACAGAAACCTGTACATTTAGATAAGTTTTCAGAGAACACAAACCTAGCAAGGTGCAAAGACAGGATCACTATTCAAATCAAGCCTTTCTTGCTCAGGGAACATATTCTTAATTTTTTCATGACTGTTACATTTAATTTTAAATATTCTAGAAAAAGAGGGGCAGAGCGCACAAAAATTACCCAAATCATTCAAAAACACAGAGTTGGAGGATTTTTTTTAAAAAGAGTGGATACCAAAATAGCTTGTCGGAAGATGACACCTTAATAGTCTCTTACATCGTTGAAGAAAGCAAAAGAAGGCTTAAGATCTGGAGAATAAAAGTTATGTTTAAAAACATGCTGAAGAATACATTAAAAAAAGAATGAGGAAACAATATATTGTGTCTTACAGGTTAAATCTTATTACAAATGAACACCATCTCTATGGGACCTACATTCCACTTCAGCAGTACTCAAACAACAAAAACCCATTGCTAAGAGTTTCAACATTCCTTTGGAATTGGCTGTTAAAAACTTTGTTCAGCTGTGGATATAAACGGGGAAACTACAGATAGTCTTGCATTCCTGGGATGAACAGTGATGGTTTTCCATAAAGATGAAGGTGTAGATATACTTTATTTTCATTTTTGCAGTGGATTAAACTTTTGAGACATGTAAATTGGGATCATGAGTTTGGGCATGAGGTATCTAGGACCTGAGACTTCCTGTTGATTTGGGCCACAGTGTTTGTGGCGTTTATATTTTTGTTTAATGTCATTTGGAAGATTTTTACGTTGCCTTATATATTTGGCATTATTTTACTGCTGTGCAGACTGAATGACACAGTATGTACTACCAAAAAAGAAGTATTGATGGTTAGAGGGCAATTTTCCAAGGAATAATTGAGGTGACCTGTACACAGAGGGAGTCATTCTGAGTAATATCCTAATTTAGTGGAAAAGGAGGTATATTTGATATCGTCATAGAGGGAAATTTTTAACACCTTATAAGGGGAGTACAAGGGTCCTTCAAAAAGTTCATGGTGATCCAGAAAGACTATTTTCATATTCGTATTCTATATGCATAGACTTATAGCGCATGTTACAGAAGGGGGGTAGAAAGTAAAATCTTTGTGTTTTATTAAATTGGAGCAAAGGAAATCTAATCTATTTTTTTTAAGTTAGCACATATCACTATAGAAATTGTGACTTCGTAATTATTAGTATCTCATTTTTTTTTTTTTGTCCTTTTTGAGACCGGCCGCACCGTGCTCAGCCAGTGAGCGCTGTGAGTGCACGGGTCATCCCTATATAGGATCTGAACCTGCGGTGGAAGCGCTGCTGCGCTCCCAGCGCTACACTCTCCTGAGTGCGCCACGGGCTCGGCCCATTAGTATCTCATTTGATCACTCCAATCAGTCCCCCCATCTTACAAATGAAGAAAGTACAGGGAGCACAGGTTCTTATGCAAACTCATATAGCTCAAAATAATGGAATATGAGTTTTGGAGTTCTACTGTGTGCCACCACCTTTACTGGGCACTGTCAAAATTTTTAAGCTCAAGAAAACACTGTAAAGTATAACTATGCACTTTTACAGTATATATGGCATCAAATTTTGCTAAGAGGACTGATAAGGCAACATAGTGTTTCTTTTATGATGCTGTAGAATAGGGAAAGGCATAAAGGCCTAAAAGAGATCAATGGCCAAGGGTGGAGGAGTTTGGTACAAATTGGACACCAGTGGTCTTTTAATGTGATGGAGTGTTCTCTATCTTGATCGTGGTGATATAACTATACTTTTGTTAGAACTCCCAGGTATACTTAAAATAGTATGTGTAGATATTAAAAATAACAGAAACAACAAAAAATGCTTTTATTTGCTATAAATACATCGAACTCTTCTCAGCTTTGATTTTTACCTGTGCAAGACTTCTTTCCACAACCTTGGGGTCCTTGTTAAGCGGATTGAAGGACTGGGAAGGAAGAACTCAAGCCCCAAAGACCTTTCTTGGAACCGCATCTGAAGGTAGGACGTCTCCTTTACCTCTGCACCTGCCCTCAGTTCACACACAGGACTAGAGAGAGACCAGAGGGGTCCGGAATCTGTCTTTGAGTTTAAACCAGGTTTTTTGGGTCAGATCTTCGGGAATAGCGTGTTGTGACACATAAAAGTGTATCCCACATATTTCCCAAGGTGGTACCTGGCTGGGGACATTGTAATTCATGAACGTCAGCATCAAGTATCTCCAGAGCCTTCTTTTTTTTTCTTTCCTTTTTTTTGTCTTTTTTCGTGACCGGCAACGGAATCGCAACCCTCGGCGTTGCTCCCGCACCTCGCTCCGCCAGTGAGCGGCAGGTCTGTATGTGGGATCCGAACCCTGGGCAGGAGCGCCGCTGCGCTCTCAAGCGGCCTCAAGCGGCGCACTGTAGCAGTGCGCCCCCGGGCCGGCCCCTCCAGAGCCTTCTTGAGGCCATCTCCACCTCTACATTTCTCATCTCAAGCTCACTCTGCCTGCCTGCTTTGCTTTAAAAACCCACACCTGTTCCGCTCTGGGAATTTTCTCTGCGGCAACCTCAGGTACCCGAGAGGGCAGAAGCAGCGAAGCCAAAACTCACCTTACAGGGCACCTGAGCCTACCAGTCCCTGCTGTCCTATAAGCCATCCTCCCACTGACCGGCACAGTAACATCATAATTTCAAAACCACCACCGACGTCACAGGCGTCCTGCCACGTTCTCGGTATAGGAGACGCTTCTGTCCTATAAGCCATCCTCCCACTGACCGGCACAGTAACATCATAATTTCAAAACCACCACTGACGTCACAGGCGTCCTGCCACGTTCTCGGTATAGGAGACGCTTAGGCGCCTCACCAACCCTCAGTCACGCGCCCCAAATTCTCGGGCCCTTTCACCTGAGACATTCGGCTGCGCATGCGCGCACAGCCCGGCCTCCCGCGCTCCACCCCAGGGCCGCCTTCCTAGTGTCCCGTCCAAAGCCAGGGCTCGCTTCTTTCTGGAACAGTAGGCACCCTGGATACCGTCCGACCCGTGGCCTGTGGGAAACGGTGACCTCAGGCGGGACCCTCAGCTCCTTGGGCCCCCTCGTTTCATACGGGTCCCAGAGCGCCACCCGCGTCCCGGAACCGCGGAGGAGACCCGCCCGCCTGTGAAGTGCGCAGGCGCAGGAGGTGGCTTCGCGCCCTTGGTTCGAGGGGAGGCCCACTGTTTCTCGGAGGTCAAGTGGGAGGGTCTTGGAAGTGAAGGGGTTGGTGTAAGGGAAGCCACCTCCCCGTCCGCATGCACCAGCTTCTGGTCCTTCCCGGGGTCCCGCCAGTGACTTGTCTGTCGCCGGGAGACCTGCGGTGAGCGCTCCAGAGGCCTCCACCCTTCCCCGGCCGCGGATGGTGCCGGCTGGTGACGATCCAGGGCATCGGGGACTCCGTGGGGCCCCGCGGGATGACCAGAGCCAAGTCTGCAGGCAGATGCCACCTCGGCGGAGGTGATAAGCGAGAAGACGGCAGTGGAGGAAAGGGAGGCTGAGCGAGGAGACGCGAACTTGCTGCCGGCGCTGAGCCCACAACGCAGAAGCAGTGCCAAGGGGCTGAGTTGTGAAGGCCGCGTTTCAGGAGACGTTTAAAGTAGGGTGAGGGGCTTGGACGTCGTAACTGCAACCATTTCGGGCCTGACTCCTCTTCAGGCTCCTGTTCTGGGTTTCTTATAGAGTTGGGTGTTTTGTTTCGTGTGTATTCAGGCAGTGTGAAAATCCATCCCCATCAGGAGCGGCTGGGGAATCTCCATTTGGGAATTGGTTTGGGGGCCAAACACCCTTCAGTCATATATGAGGGGGGTAAGAATAACTAAGTCTGTGACGATCAGGTGGATGTGGCCCTATGATGAGGTTTGTGTAAAATTCCTATGTGTGGGTGTGTGTCTCAATATTCAGCAAGTATCAAACTCTTCTGTGTAACAGGTCTTCTAGTAGGTTTTGTCCTGAACAAGCCTGGGCTGATATCCCTGTCCCCTTGAAGATAACATTCTAGGAGGCAAGACACAAGAGGTACAAGCAAAAACAGATGATGTATCAGATGGTGGTTAATCCTAAGAAGAGAGAGAAAGCTGGGGGAGATGCAGCAGGCTTAGGCTGTGGGTGTCTCTGGGACCATTATGTCTGAGGGTTTGTGTATTAGTCCAGTTCGGTCGCTTATAACAAAATACACGGAACTGGGTGATTTTTAAACAGAGCAAAATGTATTGCCTACAGTTTCTGAGGCTGGGAAGTCCAAAGTCTGTCTGGTGGTGGTGACAGTGACCCAGGGGTCTCATTGCAAGACGATGGAAGCAGAAAGAGAGACAGACTCTCCTCTCTTTTCTTTTAAAGCCCTCAGAACCACGCCCCTGATCACCTTTTTTCATCTGTTCTCTATGATCTAATCAGCTCTTCAAGGCTCCACCTTTCAATTACCACAATAGGATTTCCCATTCTCCTAGCAGCCACAGTGGGAACAAAGTTTCTCATACATAAAATTTGGGGGCCACAATTCAAGCTTCAGTGAGTTTAGGGAGACATAATTCAATCCACTACAGTTTGTGAGTCTGTGTCTGGGTGTATTCACGTGTACGCACAGTGACAAAGTCTATGATTTTGTATGTCTGGGGAGCTACGTGTCTATGCCCTTTAAAATATGGAGTACTTTCATTTTCTTACCAAATTGCCATGGTAGCATCTTCCTGGTGCAGTGTTGAGAGCAGACATCTTTGTCTTGTTCTTGATCTAAGAGAGAAAGCATTCAGTCTTCACCATCAAGTCTGACGTTAGCTGTTGGTTTTTCATAGATGCCTATATCAGGTTGAGAAAGTTTCCTTCTATTTATAGTTTATTGGGTGTTTTCATTGTGAAGTGGTGTCGACCTTTGTCAAATTCATTTTCTGCACCTATTGGAGAATGATCCTATGGCTTTTGACCTTTATTCTATTTATATGGTGTATTATAGTAATATACATTGAGAATATTGAATGTTAAACCAACATTGCTTTGTTAGGGTAAATCCAACTTGTCGTATAGGTCATTTTATATATTGCTAGATTCATTTTGCTAGTATTTTGTTTGACCTTTTTACGTCTATATTCAAACGAGATATATTCAGACCACATTATACTATATAGTATAGCATTATCTAATACAGTTCATAATGTGTTTGTGTGTGTGTAAATGTATACATATATAATGTGTGGTATATGGTATAGTGTTATACATAATTATATATTATATAAATGGTATATATTATATATGATTATTATTATGGTGTATTGTATAATATAGTATTATACTATTATAGTCCTGTCAGTCTATTGTATAATGGGTTTCAGTTTCCTGCCAGCCCACAGAATTGTTCATAGAAGCCAATCACATCTTCATGGGGGAACCAAGGAGCACCTCACCCACTCGATACTATAAAAGCTGCTTCCTACACCCCATTAGTTCTTTCTGCTCCCAAGTGCAACCACTGTGTGGACCTGGATGGCTTATGGTATCCTCCTCCTCTAGGCTGTAAATATATATGACTAATAAACTTCTGTCAGTCTCACCTGTCAACAGGTGGATGTCGTGTATTCAGCTATTCGAATTGCCCTAGGGCCCTAATTCCTCTCTCATCAATGGAGTGAATGGGATGCTATTGAAACAACTGGCATCACAAAGAAGATAGAGCGACTCTAACTGATGATATGTACTCAACTTTAACTGCTCTTGACTAACTAATTGGTTCCATGATACAGCAAAGGCCACTTGGAACAGAACCACCAGTTGCTGATGGGCTTGCACTTTGGTCTGCATACTGCTTTTTGGTCTTTACTAGGTGAAATCTCTTCCATAGCATCACTCTCATCTCTTACATAGCAATTGCTAATTGACTATGCCTTAACATGGCTTGTCCTCAGGCTCAGCTTGTGTTTGGCAGGCAGAGTGTGAGGAATCCTGTAAAAGCAGCAGCAGCACAGCATGTTAACCAGTCAGCACTTCAGTTCTGATTACCAAGGGTCAGTCTAGAGCTCTATGGTTACTGAATCTAGCTTGGTCACCACTACTGGATGCCACTACTGGGGGTAGCCATGGAGATATTGTTGATAATTATGCACTCCCAGTACAAGCCCAGAGATGGCACCAAGGGTCAGTCTAGAGCTCTATGGTTACTGAATCTAGCTTGGTCACCACTACTGGATGCTTGGGGGTAGCCATGGAGATATTGTTGATAATTATGCACTCCCAGTACAAGCCCAGAGATGGCCCTTTGTGAATTTCACAGAAAGAAAAGAGACCTTCACCCTGGGGATGGTTAAGTATGACAACTCAGTTTTCTAAGATTTGTTGTCCCAGCAAGGGTTGTGGCTTTGCTAGTCTCTTATTCTGCTTCTTCCTTTGCTGGTTTTACACAAACTTGCTTGACCTCCAAATGTACTGAGGTGTACACTCATGTTGCTTCATGGTCTAGGCACTGATAAGGAAAGAAAAGGAGAAGGTGAATTTGGTATTAGTCCCTTCCAAAGCATGAGAGGAGGTAATTCAATTGTTCTCTCAGTGAAAAACCACTAGCCAGGGTACCTGGGCTTTCCTTAGTACTGTTGCTTACCACCATGCCAGAAGGCTAATTTTGAGGTCACAAGGCTTGTTGGATCCAAGCTAGGTCTTAGACAAAATGATCTTAGTGAATATGGGTGCTGATTTCAGCAAGATTGAGTGGTGCTTCCTGCAGGCAGAGGTGGCTTCCTCCAATATTGGTTGCTGGTGTCCTGAACTTTTCCCCTCACTACACAGGTGTTTGGCAATGCAGGTGATCAATCAAAGACAGAAACTGAAATTCACAACACGATGTGAGTAAAAATCAAAAATATTCTGTGGCAGGCTTCCAGTCAAGATGGTGGAATAGACAGTGCCCAGCATCACTCTCTCCCACAAATCAACCAATTTACAACTATAAAAAAAGCAATGACAGCCAAGTTGGGACCACTAGAGCTCAGGGGAAGAGGGGGAGAGACCTATGGAGTGCATGAAGGTGAGAGAAGCCATGATGAGAGAAAGAAAAAACCACTCCAACCATTTCATGACACAGCCACTTTAAGGCTGGAGCTGCTGAGCACATGGAGCAGTAGCTGGCAGAAGCCGCAGCTGTGCCCTATGGGTGGAGTTGCTTGGAGGCAGCAGGGGAGAAGAGGGCCTTGGTGGCTCCCAGGCCAGCAAGACCACTAATAGGGTTCCTGTGGACCCACATAGAAGTGAGGAACCATAACAACTGAAAAAAAGGAGCCACTCAGAGGCCAATGAGTCATCACTAGGTACCAGTGCACAGCCCATCCCATGAGAATTGTCTGCAGCATGGGCAGAGGGGGAGATGGGCCCACGAGGGGAACACTGGGGCACAGCAAGGACAGCTGATCCACCCCCCAATCAGCAAAGGACCACTCAGAGGAGACTGGTTAGGAATATAGAATTGCATGGGGTGCAGTTTGATGAAAAGACTCAGGCTCAGATCAGAGTTTCTACACAACCCAGGTGCTCCAGGTCTCTGGAGAGCTGGAAGTACCTATAAAGTCAACCATTAAAACCCAAGCTGCACAAAAAGCCTTCCCTGGGGAATCAGCAGCAAAGCAGCAATTTAGCTAAACCGCCCAGCTCAAGTACTGGTACCCACAGGAAGTTCCCCATTTTAGAAGTAAGCAAAGGACAAAAAATTAGTTCCAGCCCAGGCACACCACCAGCGCCTTGGGGCCCACCCGGGGACTGGAGGTGGGGACTGGACCCCCCTCCCACAACCAGGCTCACTGTCAGCACCTTGGGGCTTGCCCAGGGACCTGAGGCATGGATCCAGAGACCAGATGATCACCCCCATAACCGGGCACACTGCCAATGCCAAGGAGCATGCCAAAAACATCACCTCCATGTTGGTGGCCCACCAGAGCCACCACAATAACCATGGCTGCCACAAAAGTGGCTAGATGCCACAACCACCACACAGATGGTCCACTAGCCACTGGAGTGCATTCACACAAGGAGAGTCACCAGCAGAGACCAAAGAGAAGAAGTGGATGTCTCTCTAAACATAGCCCATTCCAGAGTGACAGAAGAAGCATCTGCTCTATGATAATATTGGGGGACCTGAACACACCTCTCAGCATTGGACAGATCATCTAGGCAACAAATCAACAGAGTAACCATTACTCTTTCAGAAGGAGAGAAGAAATCACGGGTTATCAGAGGGGGGAGAGGGAGGGGGATAGGGAGAGATTGGACAAAGAACATAAAGGATAAGTACGATTTGTATACATACTAGTAATATTGATTTGATCAACATGTCAATGTTGAACCCCCCCAAATATGTATAATCAATTATGATTCAATTAAAAAAAATTTTTTTAACTTTGCAGCAATTTTTATAGAGAGAAAAGAGAAAAGCAGTTATAAGGTGGCGTGCTCAGGTTCACAAACCTAACAGCAGATAGAAACAAACTTCCTTAACTTGTTGAAGAACCTCTAAAAAGAACCTAAAGCTAAAATCATAATTTTGTTAACGAAGCTTTCCACTAAGATCAGGAACAAGGCAAGGATGTCTCCTCTCACCATTCCTATTCATCATCATCCTAGACATCCTAGCTAATGGAATGGGAAAAGAAGAGTAAATAAAAGGTATTTAGTCTGGAAAGGGAGAAATAAAATTGTACTTGTTTGGAGATGACATGATTGTCTATGTAGAAAATTCCAACGAATTGATGAAAAAAAGGAGAAAGAAAAACTCCTGCAACTAATAAACAATCAGAGGAATCTCAAGATATAAGGAAAATATACAAACATCAATTGCTTTCTTGTTTATCAGCCAAACACAATTGGAATCTGAGATCAAAAGTACAATATCATTTATAAGAGCACCATAGAGGGGAAAAAAGAAAGAAATACTTTGGCATAAATCTGACGATTTATGAACATGATATATATGAGGAAAACAATAAGGCTGATGGAAAAAACATTAAAGAAGATCCAGATAAATGGAGGGATATTCTATGTTCAAGGATGGTAAGAGTCAATATTGATAAGATGACAGTTGTCTCCCATTTAATCTATAGATTCCATAGTTATTTGTGGTTGTCAACACATTGATTCTAAGTTACATGGCAAAAGACAAGAACAGCCAGCACAATACTGTAGAGCTTAACAGTCAGGATTGACACTCCCAGACTGCAACACTGTGAAGCCACAGTAATGAAAGCAGTGTTGTATTGATGAAAGAATAAATATATAGGTAATTGGAACTGAATAGAGAGCCCAAAATATACCCACGGAAATATAGTCAACTGATCTTTTATAACGGAGCAAAGATAATTTAATGAAGAAAGGATAGTCTTCTCAATAATTGGTGCTGAAACAATTGAACAACCACATGCAACAAAATAAATCTAGACACATACCATACAATTTTTATAAGAATTGTGATGTTTGAAATAGGTTATATACCTAAATGTAAAATGTAAAATGATTAAACTTCTAGAAGATAACATAGGAAAAAAATCTAGGTAACTGGGTTTAGCAATGAATTTTTAGATAAAACAAGAAAATCAAGATCCACGAAAGAAAAATTGATAAAATTTCTGACTTGCAAAAGATACTGTTAACAGAGTGGAAAGACAAGCCATAGACCACAATAAAATATTTCAAAACACATATCTGATAAAGGACTTATGTCCAAAATATGAAAATATTTCTTAAAACTCAACAATAATAAAGCAAACAACCCAGTTTCAAACCTGGCAAAATATCTGAACTGACACTCACCCAAGAAGGTATACATATGGCACATTAGTATATGAAAAGATGGTTGATATCACGTGGCTTCAGGGAATTGCAAATTAAAAGAACAATAAGATGCAACACTAAAAAGCAACTAAAATGCAAAAACTGATGGATTATACCAAATGCTAGTGAGGATGTGGAGCAAATGGAACTTTCATTGCAGATTTAAATGCAAAATGGTACAGCCGCTTTGGAAGAAAGTCTAGCAGTTTCATACAAAACTAAACATAGTCTGATCGTATGACATGACAATTGTGCCTCTGTGTATTTACCCAAAGGAATTGAAGATTTCAACACAAAATTTGCATGCAAATGTGTATAGAAGCTTTATTCATATCTACCAAAACTTAGAAACAACTGAGGGGACACTAAGTAATTGAAGGAATAAACAAACTGTGATACATCCAAACAATGGAATATTATTTAGTGATTGTGGAAATGAGCCATCAAGAAAACACCTTGTTTGGAGCCAAGGGGCAAGGGTCAGCCCCCTCCACCTGGATGCAGGCAAGAAACAGAGCACACCCAGGGTTCTAGGCAGGAGCCAAGGGCAGCATCCCTTGCCAGGAAACAGGCAAGGAGCACACAGAAAAAACCACTTCCTCGGATGCAGGCAAGAAACAGAGCACACCCAGGGTTCTAGGCAGGAGCCAAGGGCAGCATCCCTTTCCAGGAAACAGGCAAGGAGCACACAGAAAAAACCACTTCCTCACATGTGGCCCACCACAGCCACTGCCACAGCCACAACTGCTGCAAAAATTACTCAACAGCATAGCGGTAGCCACAGCTACCATGAAGGCAGCCCTCCAGACACCCAACTGCAGTGACACAAGGAGAGTCACCAGCGGAGACCAGAAAAAGAAGAGGATGTCTCTCTCCTCAAAGCCCATTGCAGGGTAATAGAAGAAGCAACTGCTCTACTATGCCCCAGCTTTATTTCTGATTTTAGTAATTTCTGTCTTCTCACTTTTTTTCTTGGTCAGTCTACATAGAGGTTTGCAAATTTTGTTGATCTTTTTAAAAGAAAAAAAAAAAGACTATTAAGTGGTCTACAGAGTACCATTGGTGTAAATATTTTAATCAAACATTAACTTTATATAATTCTTTTAGGGTATAATCTTTATATATATTGTGTAACTTGTTAAATATGTAACTATCATTCATTTTCTTTGACAGACTTTGTTATGGGAGGTTGAAATCAAGCTCAAAACTCATTTCTCAAAAAAAAAATAATTAAAAAAAATAGAAAAAGAAAGATAAAAAGGAGAGAACAGACCTATAGTTACTAGAGTTGGGAAAGGGGAAGTGGGGTTAAGGAGTAATTAGGTAAGGAACACAAAGAGTAATTACAATTTGTAATGATGAACATGCTAATAATATTGATTTGATCATCACATACTGTACACAAATACTGATAGTCAACTCTGTACCCCATACATGTGTATAATCAATTGTTTCAATTAAAAAATAAAATATAGGGCCAGCCCATGGCTCACTTGGGAGAGTGTGGTGCTGGTAACACCAAGGCCGCCACGGGTTCGGATCCCATATAGGGATGGCCGGTTAGCTCACTTGGGAGAGCATGGTGCTGACAACACCAAGTCAAGGGTTAAGATCCCCTTACTGGCCATCTTTTGAAAACTAAAATAAAATAAATAAGAGAAATTTTTAAAAGGAAGAAAAAACACGAAGGAAACTTAAATGCCTATTGGTAAGTGAAAAAAATTACCATATGAAAAATCTACATTCTTTATGATTCCAAATGTATGATATTCTGGAGAGGACAAAAGTATAGAGAAAGTGAAATATCAGTGGTTTTCAGGTATTGGGGAAGTGTGGGGGTTTGGGAGAGTAGGAATTAATAGGTGAAGCATACCGAAATGGTGGAGACACAACAACATGCATTTGTCAAAACTAATAAACCTGTACCACAAAAAGACTGAGCCCTAATGTATAGTCTTTACTTAATAAAAATGGGTTCATCAATTATAACAAATGAACCATTCTAACGCAAGATGTCAAAAATAGGGGAATCTGTGAGCATGGTATAGGGACTATACTTTCTTTTTTGTCATATTGCATTATCAAGGATTTCTAGTTTGATACCAGATATGAGTGGTGGACATCCTTGTCTTGTTCCTGATTGTAGGGAGTAAGGACCTAGTTTTTCACCATTGAGTACAATACTAGCTGTAGGGTGTTTTGGTTAGTTTTCATGTTCATTATCAAGTTAAGGAAGTTCCCCTATATTCCTAGGATGCTGTGTGTTTTTATCAGAGATGATTGTTGGATTTTGTCAAATACTTTTTCTACATATCTAGATCTGCATGGATACCTGCATATCTATTGATAGATCGATATAATTTTTTCTTTAGCCTGTTGATGTTATGGTTTATATTAATTGATTTTTGGGGGTAGGAGGTGGCTGGCCAGTGTGGAGATCCAAACCTTTGACCTTGCTTGGAATTGTACTTGGAGCCATAATTTTGCTGCTACTATAGACTAAATAACACGGTTTTGATCCCAGAAAACAATGGATCTAAAAATCCCAGTATGGGGAAGGGTTATGGTCATCTGCACAGGGCTAACCCATCATGGATTTTTCCTTTGAGTGGTGATATCTATTTAAATCCACTGTGACTTTCCGGTTGAAATTCCAAAAATAACTGTGGATGTTTAGAGGGCTATTATCCAATTCACAATTGTGAGTCTCAGAAAGAGAGTGTCATTTTGAGAACCATTTCAGTTTACTGGAAAAGAAGATATATTTGACATCCTCAAACAGGGAAATTTTTAATGCTTTTTTATAAGAGAAGTAGCTGGAAGCTTTTGTTTTAATGATCCACAAAGCCCCCAAAGCCCACAGG
Organism: Galeopterus variegatus; assembly: GCF_000696425.1. Classification (NCBI taxonomy): domain Eukaryota; kingdom Metazoa; phylum Chordata; class Mammalia; order Dermoptera; family Cynocephalidae; genus Galeopterus; species Galeopterus variegatus. Next base: position 10,998 of record NW_007728424.1, on the reverse strand, counting down.
TATCATTTCCATATAGGCAGACTTCCAGCACATGTTAGAGAAGTGAGAAAAAAAATTAATAGCTTTGCATATTAAAGATGAAATAAACCTAATCTTTGTCCAATTTTCAATAACTTAGGTTTTCATATCACTGTAGATATTAATGTGATTTTATAACTATTAGTATTTCATTTGATTACCCCCACCCAATCATTCCTCCTATTGTACAAATGAAGAATTTAAGCACAAGGATCTCAAGGTCTTGCCTAAACTCGTGTAGCTCATAATCTCTGTTTTGAAGGCCTAGTGTGTGCTACCATATGTTCTGGACACTGTCAAAAATTTAAAGCTCAAAAAGAGACTGTGAGGTTTTTATATTATGTGCTTGTATAAGTACGGCATCAAATTTTGCAAGTAAGAATGTTAAGACTGGGCCGGCCCGGTGGCGCACTCAGTAGAGTGTGGTGCACTCATTAGAGTGTGGTGCACTTGGTAGAGTGTGACGCTTGGGAGCGCTGCAGCGCTCCCGCTGAGGGTTCAGATTCCATCGGTGGCGCACTCAGTAGAGTGTGGTGCACTCATTAGAGTGTGGTGCACTTGGTAGAGTGTGGCGCTTGGGAGCGCTGCAGCGCTCCCGCTGAGGGTTCAGATTCCACATGGAGACTGGTCCGCTCACTGGTTGAGCACGGTGCAGGCGCGACACCAAGGGTTGCGATCCCGTTACCGGTCACGAAAAAAAGACAAAAAGGAAAAAAAAAAAAAGAATGTTAAGACTACATGGCATTCCGTTTACATGACGTTCTGAAAAGGGGAAAGGTCTAGGGACCTAAAACAGAACAGTGTTTAAAGGCAGAAGGGTTCAGTACAAGTGGACACCACAAAAGAGTTGTGTGTGTATGTGAGTGTGTGTGTTGATGGAGTGTTTTGTTTTGATTGTTGTGTTATATATTTGTGGAAACAAATAGGACTATACATAAAATAATGTGTATATGTAAAAACAATATAAAACAATCAACAGCAATAAAGATTTCATGTGCTGTGAGAAATCCTAAACACTCCTGAATCAATTTTAAGGTGTGCAACACCTTTACACTTCTTTCTATCACCTTGGGATACTTCTTTGTATCGTCAGGGTAACTGGCTTGGTCTCAGTGGGCCAGGCAGACTTCTACCAAAACCCTGGGGATAGGGATAGCTGGAGCCCAGGGGACATGATCTCTTCCAAGCAGAGCACTAGTGGGTGACCCTCATCCAGCAGAGACCTGGGTGCTTAATACCTCTTCCACACACAATAAGAGCCCTAAAGGTGCAGTCGCACCCAACAGATCCATGCATGTGCCACCTCCACCTTGGAGAGCCATGGGTGCATGGCCCCAGCCTGGCAGAGAGCTGGGGCATGGGCATCACCTGGTCAAGCCATGGTGGTGACATTTTCACCACATTGGGCCTGGAGGACAGAGCATCTAACCAAGGAGAGCTATTCTCACACCTTAAGATCCAATAAGATTTACTAGATTTTGAATTTGATTTGGACCCATCAGCTTCCCTTTCCTATTTCTCCATTTTGCAATGAGAATGTCTGTTCTATGCCTGTTCCACCATTTTATTTTGGAAGCACATAACTTGACTGGTTTTACAGGTTCAGAGCTGGAGAGGAATTTTGCCTCAGGATTAATTATACCTCAAGTCTCACCCACATCTGATTTAGATGAGAGTGTGGACTTTAGACATTAGAGTCGATGCTGAAACAAGTCAAAACTTTTGGGGTTGTTGAGATGTAATAAACGTATTTTGCATATGAGAAGGACATGAGTATTGGGGGACCAGCAGTGAAATGAATTGGACTGCATATCTGTGTTCACCTAAAATTCATATATTAAAACTCAAGCTGCTGCTTCAGCACTTTGCTTAGAAATCTTCCTGGTAAAATAGCCAATTTCATTATTTACAAGTTCTGCCTTCTACAAAACTCTGGAACATGAATACATTTCAGGTAAATCCTTTGCCACTTTATAACAAGGATCTCCTTTTCTCTGTTGCCCAATTGTATGTCACACATTTCCATCTGAGACCTCACCAGAATGGCCTTACTATCCGTATTTCTATCAATATTCTGCAATCTCTATTCTTTTCTTTTTGAGCCCTCACCAGAATAGCTTGTAAAAATCCCTTTATGGCAATACTATCTTTTTGTAGCATGCACTTTAAAAAATTTCCAGCCTCTACCCACTACCTGGTTGCAAAGCTGCTTCACATTTTAAGGTATTTGTTACAGTAGCACCCCAGTTCTTTGTACCAATTTCTGCCTTAGTTGGGTCAGACTGCAGAATACCATTGACTAGGCTTTAACAACAAGCATTTATTTCTCCTCATTGTGGAGACTGGAAAGTCCAAGATGAAAGTTCTGGCAAATTCAGTGTCTGGTGAAAGCCCTCTTCTTGGTTTGGAAACAGCCAAATTCTTCCTTTATTCTCACATAGAGGAGAGAGACAAGCTCTAGACTTTTTCTCTTTTTACAATGACATGAAATCCATCATGGAGGCTCTACCCTCAGACTTCATCTAAACCTAATTACTTCCCAAAGGTTCCACTTCCAAATATTATCACATTGGGGGTGAGAATTTCAACATATAACTTGGGAGGGGGCAAACACACACAATCCATAGCACCATGTCATGGGACTCATGCCACCTTTAGTCACTGCGATCCCCTCTGCCACATGATCATTATTTCAACACCCACAACCACAATGACACAATAGTCTCACAAGGAAAAGTGGCCCTAGGACTTACAGAGCCCATCAGACCTCCAAAATGCCAGGCCGCCCGTAGTCTCTTTCCTCCTTTTTCTCATCACTACGTTTGTCTATTTTTCTGTGTTTATGAAGGACTAGTCTCTTTGGATCTGAAGCCTCTAGACTTAATGCCCAGGCTGTTCCACTAAACCTCCCCTGCTTCTCTCCAGACTTGTAGACCCCAATCACTCAGGGCTTCGGACCCAGGGATTATGATAATCCCCTCATATTGTCTGTTTATAAGGGGTAATGTTAATTTCTTTTTTTTTTTTTTTTTAAAGATGACCGGTAAGGGGATCTTAACCCTTGACTTGGTGTTGTCAGCACCATGCTCACCCATGAGCTTACCGGTCATCCCTATATGGGATCCAAACCCATGGCCTTGGTGTTATCCACACTGCACTCTCTTGAGTGAGCCATGGGCTGACCCCTATACATATTACATCTTCTAATGTTATAAATCCAATAACATTGTTATAATTATTACTTTTTTATCCTTAGTTCCTTAGCCCAGTTCCTTGTTATTTGCACATATCTTACATTCCTAGATTTTGTAGGCCCAACATTACATTAAGTATGAATTATTTTAGGGCCGGCCCTGC
>NW_007728424.1:0-6623 GCF_000696425.1 Galeopterus variegatus | reverse complement strand
GCGGGAGCGCCGCCACGCTCCCAAGTGGTGCACTGTAGCAGTGCGCCACCGGGCTGGCCCTTCTTCTTTTTTTAAAGATGACCCGTAAGGGGATCTTAACCCTTGACTTGGTGTTGTCAGCACCACGCTCTCCCAAGTGAGCCAACCAGCCATCCCTATATGGGATCGAAACCCGNACCGGTAAGGGGATCTTAACCCTTGACTTGGTGTTGTCAGCACCATGCTCACCCATGAGCTTACCGGTCATCCCTATATGGGATCCAAACCCATGGCCTTGGTGTTATCCACACTGCACTCTCTTGAGTGAGCCATGGGCTGACCCCTATACATATTACATCTTCTAATGTTATAAATCCAATAACATTGTTATAATTATTACTTTTTTATCCTTAGTTCCTTAGCCCAGTTCCTTGTTATTTGCACATATCTTACATTCCTAGATTTTGTAGGCCCAACATTACATTAAGTATGAATTATTTTAGGGCCGGCCCTGCAGCGCACTTGGGTGAGTGCAGCACTTGGGAGCACAGCAGCACTCTGGCCGCGGGTTCGGATCCTATATAGGGATGGCCAGTGCGCTCACTGGCTGAGCGCGGTGCGGGCGACACCAAACCAAGGGGTGCAATCCCCTTGCCGGTCACAAAAAAAAAAAAAAAGCATTATTTTATATAGACACTTTTTAGAAATCTATTAAGGAAGAATAAATAAGGAATATGAATCTATACTGCCTTTTATACTTATCTAATGACCTTTACTAGTGATCTATATTTTTTCATGTGGATAGGATTTATTATCTGGAGTTACTTGCTTTTACCCTGAAGAACTTCCTTTAGCATTTCTTATAACACTGGTTTTGCAGGAACATATTCTCTGTTTTGTTTTAAATTTGGAAAGTGTCTGTTTATCTTCATTGTTGAAAGAAAGCATCATTGAATCTAGGATTCTTGTTTAACTGTTATTTTCTTTAAACTCTTTGAATATTATTTCCCCCTGTCTTCTGGCGTGTTCTTTCTGTTGAGAAGTCAGCCAATAATCTTACTGAGTGCCCTTGCAAGTGGTGAGCTGTTTATCTCTTGCGGATTTCAAGATTTGCTTCTTGTCTTTGACTTTTACCTTTTTATGATATCTGTTATATCTCTTTGCCTTGGGGGAGAGGGACCTTTGCGTTCTTGGCTATAGCAGTCTGGAGTGCTATAGCTTCACCTCTCTGAGCTGGTAGAGGAAAGAGATGTAGCAGTTTTGGTTTAAATTTTTTTTTTTGACCAGTAAAGGGATCTGTCCCAAGTGACCTAACCGGCCATCCCTATATAGGGATCCAAACCCGTGGCCTTAGTGTTAACAGCACCACACTCTCCCAAGTGAGCCACGGGCCGGCCCTAAGATATTCTTAAGTACAGAAAATTGAGACTATATAATATATTGGCAGGGAGGGTTGACCAAATAACTCAGTTCCTGGAGTACAGGAGTAAATCAAGAAATGGAGAGAAAAAAAAGAGGTCACTGCTCACACAACGAGGAAGAAAAATGCTTGATTTTAATAATAGAGTCAGTGTTGGGGATGAGATATCCAAGATATGCCAGTTTTGAAGACAGATGAATGAGAGAATTCATGCTCGCATTCATGCTGTTATAGAAGATATAAAGAGTCAATTTGAAATTGAGAAAGGCCAGTAAATTCTGTTGTGACCCACCATCTGTTTGCAAATTAGGATGGTTTGTTTTCATTATATTTGTTTTTTGTTTGTTTTGTGTGTTTTTGTTTTTAAGTGATTCCTCTAGAGTTCATCAAAATCATCTTCAGGTTTCCTGTGATATTCACCTTATTTCTAGTGATATGTAGAGAAACATTATTCCTATACATATTTTTTCCTTTTGGGGGTATTTTTGTTATACATATTACATCTTCTTTTTTTTTTTTTTTTCCTTTTTGTCTTTTTCCGTGTCCGGCAATGGATCACAACCCTCAGNGCATTATTTTATATAGACACTTTTTAGAAATCTATTAAGGAAGAATAAATAAGGAATATGAATCTATACTGCCTTTTATACTTATCTAATGACCTTTACTAGTGATCTATATTTTTTCATGTGGATAGGATTTATTATCTGGAGTTACTTGCTTTTACCCTGAAGAACTTCCTTTAGCATTTCTTATAACACTGGTTTTGCAGGAACATATTCTCTGTTTTGTTTTAAATTTGGAAAGTGTCTGTTTATCTTCATTGTTGAAAGAAAGCATCATTGAATCTAGGATTCTTGTTTAACTGTTATTTTCTTTAAACTCTTTGAATATTATTTCCCCCTGTCTTCTGGCGTGTTCTTTCTGTTGAGAAGTCAGCCAATAATCTTACTGAGTGCCCTTGCAAGTGGTGAGCTGTTTATCTCTTGCGGATTTCAAGATTTGCTTCTTGTCTTTGACTTTTACCTTTTTATGATATCTGTTATATCTCTTTGCCTTGGGGGAGAGGGACCTTTGCGTTCTTGGCTATAGCAGTCTGGAGTGCTATAGCTTCACCTCTCTGAGCTGGTAGAGGAAAGAGATGTAGCAGTTTTGGTTTAAATGCTACAGAATGTCTTCTTAACAAATTTTATAGATTATTTATTTATTTATTATTAGCATATTCGTCATCACAAATAATACTATTTCTCCATGCCCTCCACATGACCTATCACTCCTCAACCCCCATCTCTTCCTGCCCCCCGTCTCTAGTATCCTTAGCTTTGTTCTCTCCTTCTGAATGTTCAACATATTATTGTGGTCTTTTCTTTCTCTCTCCCTCAATACTAGAAAAAATACAAAGTATGGTTTCTGACTGCCATGGAATGAAATTAGCAATCAAGCACTTGGAAAAAAATTGGGAACACTCACAAATATAAGGAAATTAAACAACATATCTCTGAATAACCACTGTGTCAATGTAGAAATCAAATGGGAAATCAGAACATGCTTTTTGATGATACTAAAGTTGATGTAATGCATCTAAAACAGTTCTTTGAGAGAAATTGGGAGCCATAAATGCCTATGTTAAGAAATCTTTTAAATCAATAACATAGTCTTCCACCTTAGCATGTTGAAACAGATGAGTAACCAAACCCAAAGCAAGGAGAAGAACGAAATAATAAAAATTAGAGCAGAAATGAATGGAACAGGGAGTAGAAAAACCATAAATAAAGTCTTCCACCTTAGCATGTTGAAACAGATGAGTAACCAAACCCAAAGCAAGGAGAAGAACAAAATAATAAAAATTAGAGCAGAAATGAATGGAACAGGGAGTAGAAAAACCATAAATAAAGTCAATGAAGCCAGAAGTGGGTTTTTTAAAAAGATCAATAAACTGGACACATCTTTTTTTTCCCTCAAGTGACCCACCCCATAAAATGGACACATCTTTAGCTAAATTTACAAAGAGAGAAAGGGAGAATACTCAAATTTCTAGAATCAGAAAGAAAGAGGTGACATTACTTCCAACATTACAGAAATAAAAAGATTATGAAGTAATACAATGAAAATTGTATTCCAACAAATTAGAAAACTTGGATGAAATGAAGAAATTCTCATTAAAACTAACTCAAGATGAAACAGAAAATCTGAATAGATTTGTAACAAGTGAAGTGGTTGAACTAGTGATAAAAAAACTATCCACAAGGAAAACTGAGGCCCAGACGTCTTTGCCACAGAATTCTCCAGCACATTCAAAGACAGGCTATCCCCTTGATGGGGTTGCAAGAAAACAACACAAACGAAAACAAAGGAAGGATTATATCAATTCTTTACAATCTCTTCCAATAAATAGAACGGGGATGACACTTTAAGCTCATTTTATGAGACCGGCATTATTAAGGTAAAATAACACAAGAAACTACAGACCAAAATCTCTTATAAATATGAATGCAAAAGTCTTCAAAAAATACCAGCAAACCTAATCCAGTAACATATAAAAAACAATGTGTACACCATATCAAAAGACGAAAAATTAGAAAAACGATGTGATCATCTCAGTAGACTCAGAGAAAATCCACCACACTTTCATAATAAAAACACTCAGCAAACCAGGAATAGAGGGAAATTTCCTCAATCTAATTATGAACGTTTATGAAATAGCACAGCTAATATGATATTTAATGGTGAAAGACCAGATGGAATATTCACCTTTAAATAGAAAGGAAATTCTGATACATGAGTGAACCTTGAGGAAATTATGCTAAATGAAATAAATCTTTCAGAAAAGGACAAATACTATATGATTCCACTTAATCAGGTACAAGAGTGGGCAAATTCATAGACATAGAATGGTGGTTGCCAGGGGCTGGTGGACAAGGAAATGTGGAGTTGTGTTTTAAAAACAGTTTCAGGGCCGGCCCATGGCTCACTCAGGAGAGTGTGGTGCTGACAACACCAGGGCTGTGGGTTCGGATCCCTATATAGGGATGGCCGGTTAGCTCGCTGGGTGAGCGTGGTGCTGACAACACCAAGTCAAGGGTTAAGATCCCCTTACTGGTCATCTTTAAAAAAAATAAATATAAAAAAATAAAAACAGTTTCAGTTTTGCAAGATGAGTTTTGGAGATTGTTTTCACAGATGTGGATGCACTTAACACTTCTGATCTGCACCCTTAAAAAATAGTTAAGATGTAAATTTTATGGTATATATATTTTACAAAAAATTCAAAACAAGAAATAAAAACACAGTCCACAGAAGAGAAAAAAATATTTGCAAATCATGTATCTCATAATGTATTTGAATTGAGAATACTTAAAGAACTCTTACAACTCTATGATCAAAAGTTAAATATCCTCCCCCACCCCATACCGGCCAGCCGCCAAAACAAAACCCCCCAAAAGTTAAATAACCCAGTTTAAAAATGGGCAAAGAATCTGAAAAGACATTTTTCCAAGGAAGATACACAAATGGTCGAAAGTACATGAAAAGATGCTTGATATCACTAGTCATCAATAAAATGGAACTCAAAAGTGCAAAGAGATAGCACTTCACACCCATGAGGATTACTAGAATCAAAATACGAATTAATAATAATCGTGGCAATGATGTGGAGATATTGGATCCCTCATGCACTGCTGGTGAGAATATAAATGGTCCAGCCACGTGCTTAGGAGGCCACAGGATTCTTTATCTAAGTACCCCACGTGGGATTGTGGGGAAGGGTTGTGTGGAAGCCTCAATGCTGTCAGTGGTCAGAGATCAAAATGGAGCCAGACTCTTTATGACGTATGACGAGGTCTTTTTAAAATGCCTGTGTTCTTAAAGAGTAGAGTTCTAAAAGTGGCGTCAGACTTATGCCAAGCCTCTGACCCTCGGGGGACATCAGAGCTTCCTGTTCCAGTCCGGCCTGGCCTGGGCACCTCTTNTCTGACCCTCGGGGGACATCAGAGCTTCCTGTTCCAGTCCGGCCTGGCCTGGGCACCTCTTGCTCTGGACAAGTGCATCATTTCATCTGGAAACTGAGTCTGGAATTCTCTGCGCACACCTGTGTTCCCCAGTTCAGGAGGCTCTGTGGGGCTGGCCGGGTCCCTCATGGGTTAGAGCGTGACGGTGACACCATCAAGGTCAAGGGTTCTATCCCTGAACCACCAGCCGCCGAGAAAAAAAAGAACGACCTGCGGGAAGACTCCAGTGTCCGTCTCAGCACTGGAAACAGGTTTTTATTAAATGGAAACCGAGCCCTCAGGGACAGATTTTGGCCCAAGGGCAGAAGCCAGATCTGCTGTCACCTGACCTCCCGCAGACATTCAGTCAAAAGGGGGCTGTGCCCGGGAACTGGCCAATCACGCGGGCGGCTGAAAGGCTGAAATGCGACGCTCGGAGACCGCTCGGGTCGTCGCTACCGCTTCCTGTCGCCAGCTGGGCCGCGTGTAACGTCCTCATCGGACCCACGTGGCTCCGCCGCAGCTCCTGTCGCGTGTGACCTGAACTGGCCGTGAGAGCCGTAGGGAGGACGCGGGGACGCCCGGAACCCGGAACATGGTGAGAGTGGGGCGGGNATTGAGAATACTTAAAGAACTCTTACAACTCTATGATCAAAAGTTAAATATCCTCCCCCACTCCATACCGGCCAGCCGCCAAAACAAAACCCCCCAAAAGTTAAATAACCCAGTTTAAAAATGGGCAAAGGATCTGAAAAGACTTTTTTCCAAGGAAGATACACAAATGGTTGAAAGTACATGAAAAGATGCTTGATATCACTAGTCATCAATAAAATAGAACTCAAAAGTGCAAAGAGATAGCACTTCACACCCATGAGGATTACTAGAATCAAAATACGAATTAATAATAATCGTGGCAATGATGTGGAGATATTGGATCCCTCATGCACTGCTGGTGAGAATATAAATGGTCCAGCCACGTGCTTAGGAGGCCACAGGATTCTTTATCTAAGTACCCCACGTGGGATTGTGGGGAAGGGTTGTGTGGAAGCCTCAATGCTGTCAGTGGTCAGAGATCAAAATGGAGCCAGACTCTTTATGACGTATGACGAGGTCTTTTTAAATGCCTGTGTTCTTAAAGAGTAGAGTTCTAAAAGTGGCGTCAGACTTATGCCAAGCATCTGACCCTCGGGGGACATCAGAGCTTCCTGTTCCAGTCCGGCCTGGCCTGGGCACCTCTT
>NW_007728423.1:250310-307683 GCF_000696425.1 Galeopterus variegatus | reverse complement strand
GGGGGGATGGTAGTGATGGTGGTGGCGGATGATGGTAGTGATGGTAGTGATGGTGGTGGAGGTGGTGGTAAGGATAAGGAGTGTTGGAGGTTGGATGATAGTGGTGGTGGATGGTGGTAGATGGTGGTGGTGAGAAGTGGTTGAGTGGTGGTGAGGAGGTGGTGTTGCTACCGCTGGTGGTGATGGTGATAACGGTGGTGGTGGTGGTGGGTGGTGGTAGAGAATTAAGAATAAGGAGAAAGGAGGAGCAGAAAAAAAAAAAGGACTGATAGGAGTAGAGAGAGGAAGAGGAGCTATAAACCTGCAGAACTTCCATGTATCCCAGTATCTAGGACTTCCGTATTTCTCTTTGGACAGTGGGAATAAACCAACTTCAAAATGATTCTATTTTTTGGTGGTATTGAGACAGTAACTGTCAGTGATGAAAATCTGGACCAAGTGGAACAAGGTTTTTTCATTTTTACATCCTAGACTTCTGCATTTTTCTATTTGTCTTTTTCACAATTTTTGAATGGAAGACAAAAATCTTATTAAGATTATTCAAGATATACCTTGAATTTTTGCATGTCATAAGTTGGCTGACAATAACAGTTTTCCCATACTATATAAGGCATATGATGCATTATGGGGTGGTGATGATTTAAAATGTATTACCATAAAAGGGAATATGAACACAAAGAGAACAAAAACAGTGATTAGCAGTAGCTAAAAGTTATTCCCAGATTTACTACTAGGGATAAAGTATTCATTTAAGGAAGAGAAATTTTATTCCAAGGATGCAGTTAAATGGTATTTAAACCAGCACAGTCTATGGGTGATAAGCCTGGATAATTCATTGACAGTAAAATTGCCATTTAATTATCATGCCAAACAACTGACATTTTAGAGATAACCCAGACTCTGACCCTTGGCCTTAGCAAGCCAAATGTTTATACTTCTGTTAGGTACACAGACACATTGCAGAATCTTAATGTAAGTCTGAAATCACAAGCAAACATACCTTCACAAAACCAAGGCTGCATAACTTGGCTTTTGCTCCAAATTGCCACTTGCACTGTGTGTCAGCATCGTAAATCTGTCCTGGCAGCTTGTCCGGGTATTTATACTGTCCTGTTTTTTTGGGCTCGTCCACGAGACACCCAGCCTGAGGTGTGCTGTAGTGATAACACCCCTATTAATTACTGTGTTGACCTGTGATCTTTCCATGTAAAACGAGACACCTCTGAATGCATTTATGCAAAGAAAAATACAGCATGGTTGGACAAACAGGTCTATGCCTGAAGTTAAAACATGGGTTTACTCCAAAGAGTGAGGTCTGTCTGAGAGGATGGAATGTACACAGCCAGGATGGGTTTTACGGTGCTGGGAGTTCTTGGGAATTGATAAAAGATGGGAAAGATCAACATATTTGAAAACTCCCATCAACAGTTTTGTTTAACAATATTCAACAAATTTTTATTAGGTGCTACTTAGCATTAGGCTAAGCACCAAAGGTACAAAATAAACCAGACAGAGACAATACCTGTCTTCATGCAGTTTTCCATCATCCTTTATTTTTTACAGATAATAGGGCAGAAGGCAAAGATGTACTTTACCTCAAATAAGCTTTACAAACAAAAATAAATTGGTTATTGAAATAATCAAGAGAAAGGGTACAATGAGCATGAGGCAGAAAAATATCCCTGAGGTATGTTTGACTGGGACGTTTTGAGAACAAAAAAGGCAATCTTGATGACATGGATATTCTTAGAAAGCACTTATCTCCATTAACTTAAACAATTAAACTATGATATCACTGAGAGGTTAAATAGTATGGCTATTTAAGCGTAATTTTGGAATCAGACAGATGGGGTCCTAGTCAACCATGCAAAACCAAGTTATATGATTTTTATACAACTCATTGATGATGTTGGCCCCCAAAAGGGTTGTTACACCAATCAAACAAGAAAATGTAACATGCTTAACACCGCTGAGTAAGCATTCAAAGTTAGCTGCTACTGCTGCTGTTACCATTATTATTTCCAAAGTCACTTAACTTTAGCATATTAATGATGGAAATTCAGTCTATATCAAGTTGATCTTGACTTATAATATTTATTGATTACATTCTCAAATGAGTTAGAAGAGATAGTTTTAGAACCCAAATCCTGAATTTAAAACTAACAAGAAAATCTATGTGGCAAAGTTTATTATTAGCAAAAGGTTTGTCAATTTTGTACTACCCTTTGGACATCATTTGGTAAGACATCCTTACGTTTAATCTGCTTTGCCTAAGTATCTTGCTAATTCCATAAACATTTGCAAATAATATGCAGTGGTACAGGTAAAAAAAAGTTTCAAGAATATCAATTCCTAAAGAAACTTCCCTAACATCTAGTCAAAGGGAGATGGGATTAGAACCTAACTGTTCTTGTAGGCCAAAGTAAATTAAAAACATATATTTGCATACATATAACTTAATTTTGGTTCCATTGTTTAATATGAATCAAATAGTGTTACCTACCTTCCTAACTCTCACTTTTACTAATGCAATCTAGGAGTTCTGAGTTATCAAAAGATTTCACGTAGCTGTCATCCCCCTTGGATGTCTTTTGGACATAAGAGCTAACTATTGGCCATTTTAAACAAAACAGCCAATCAAGAAAACACTCCATTCATTAAACAAACAAACAAACAAACAAACAAAAAAACTCCCACCATTTGAGCATTTCTAATACTCTTAGGACAAGCGAATTGATCAGATTAAAATAAGTAGTCATAGTAAAGAGACAATATATCTAGCTGCCTCTGGAAATCACTGAGGAGTATTGGTTATCAGCACGGATCTTGGAGTCAGAACAGACCTAAGTGTGAGTCTCCTGTCCGCAACTTACCGGCTATAGTACCTTAAGCAACACAAGTAACCTCTCTACGGCTCAATTTCCTCAACTCTGCAATGAGGATAATAACAGGATTGCTGTAACAACCAAATGAGACCATATGAGGAGAACATTTAGCACAGTAGAAGCCTTCAATCTGTTTCTTCAACTACAACCTCCATCTTTCCGTTCACTGAGAGGTCAAAAGAGATTTCCACGAGTATTTGTTTTCCTGTCTATTGAGCACTATTCTCTCTCACCACTACAAACCTGGGAACAGCCCTAGCTTTAACCTGTCTTACCTAAGGAATTTCTTGAGATACTGTCGGCTGCATGAAGACCATGAAAACACCCCGTTGTTTCCGGTCAGAGTGGGTGACATGATATTTCCTTCAGCCTTCCTGCAGGGATTGCCTTCTCCATCGTGAATCATGCCAAAGCTGAAACAGAAAGAAAACAAAAACTCTACTGTGAACCCATTTTCCAAGTTATAACCAGGTGAAGAAAAATGATGCACTGATAGGAAACAAACCCAAGAGACAGACAGAATTACTGAAATTGTAAGAAATCTACTGTGAACCCATTTTCCAAGTTATAACCAGGTGAAGAGAAATGATGCACTGATAGGAAACAAACCCAAGAGACAGACAGAATTACTGAAATTGTAAGAAAGAGAAGGACAAAAATTAGTTACTATAAACTATTATAAAAATTTATGCAGAAATTTTTAAAGAGTACTAAGGGCTTTGTTATATTATGTCTTGGCCACAAAACCAAAGAATAAGGTACCTGGCTATATATTTTAAGGGCTAGAAAATTTTGGTTAAGATTTCTAAGCTAAACTAAAGTAATGGGATAGTCAAATTATTTTATTTCAAATAGAAAAATTCTTTTTTTTTTTTTTTTTGACACCAATCGCAGAACTACGGCAAGGAAGTTCAGAGTGAAGAGTAGAAATAGACAGAAGTTGAATACAAGTTGCTTATGGACTGTTCACCCATGAGGCTAACATCACAAAAAAACTCTCCAGTGATGATGACACCAATCGCAGAACTATGGCAAGGAAGTTCAGAGTGAAGAGTAGAAATAGACAGAAGTTGAATATAAGTTGCTTATGGACTGTTCACCCATGAGGCTAACATCACAAAAAAACTCTCCAGTGATGATCAATTTATTAGCTGAAATTACAAACTGATTATATTCAAACTCCCATATAAGCATCTTTAAAAATTAATGGTTGAATCTGTCTATTGAAAGCATGTGAAGGACTTATTCTAAGTGAATTCTATGAGAAAATGGAGGGATATAGATATAAATTTAATCATTAGATTGTTCTTAATCTCTTTGTTTAAAGGAGTAAAATTTGCCTTTTGAAAACATATTTTTATAAAGCAGATAAGATTGCTATGGAAATAAACATGATATTCTGATATAATTTCATTTATATAAGTATCCTTTAATGGTAGTCTATACCAAATAAGTATGTTATAACCATAGATATGATTTTGTTGTGACCCATGTCTATAATCTAGCCATTTTTCTAGCATTCCTTCCAATTTGTCAGGCAAGTGATAGCAGGATTGCTGTATACTGTGATCCTATCAGTGAATTTCCTAGGTATTTAGAGGTGACTATTCACAAATAGGTATTTATTAACCTCACCGTATAATCAGGAAAAGCATTTTGTCATCCTCAGCTTTGTCTAATTCGACTCTTCTTTGTACTTAACCAGCAAGCTAAGGGGATTTGTTTGGGAGACATTCTTTATAAATACATATATCCTAGTCAAAAACAGAAGGCAACCTATATTGAATATAAACCACCAGAGAAAAGAGCAAGAATCCCAGATGGGAGAGACTGAAGCCATTACTCATATAGAAAAAGGTACTTAATAAGCACTTTATTGGAGTTTTATGAGCATAAGAAAACCAAATTTGAATTAAATTTTGAACTTATAATTTTTAAATTTCCTAACTTTGATTTAACAATATTTTAGAAAATAATACGTATTTTCCTTAGCACATGTCACAAGTCATCTCTAAAACTCAGGAACTGTCTGTTTTCTGTTTCAAAATTTAACTCTATAAGGCCATGTTATCCAGAACTTGAAGATGTGCCTTATTTTATATCAGCTCTTCCTTCACCTCTGACTCCTCTCTCCCACATACCTGAAGAATATGTTTTTGTTTTTTTCTTATCTAAAATGTTGGATTTTGATTTTGTATAACTTTAACCCATAACAAGTATGATTAAAATTTTCAACAGCTAGTATCTTGAAAAGTGAGACCTGTTAATTCAGATTTCATGCTGGTGAAACAAATTATACAAATGTTTGACATGAACAGATATTTTATTTCCTGCTCTCTTCAGAAGAGACTTGTGCTTGACAGACATTTTTGTACCACTGTTCACAAAAAAATCAGTTCATTTATACCTCACTAAAAAAGTGGTTGTGTGTGTATATATATAAAATCCTGGGAAACTGTTGGGTAACAAGATTCAAATATCCTGAAGATAATAAATCTAACTCATAAGAGATACCAGCCTCAAAATATCAAAATATAAGTTTTGATATAGTTGCTGAATGAATGATATTTGCTTTTAAGGCAGAAATTCATTGGATGCTCTGAAAATGTATAAAAGTTATTTGTTGAATAAAATATACACATATGCATGTACACACATATATATACACACACACAAACATTCCTAAATTTGTATATCCAAAGGGCACTGCCCTTTGGAATAAATGGCCAGTATGGGCAGGTTAAATTCATTTATCTCCTGTTCACTGTAATGTGATAAATGCTCCTTTTCCCCAAAGCTACCTCCTTCCAAGAGAAGTTATAAAATCATTCCAGCCAGCCCTCAAGAGTCTATCTTAAACTACATTATAGTCTGTGAATGTCATTTTGTAAAGCAGTATGCTTTTTCCAATGCAGCTGCTAGCGTTCAAATAAAGTTTGAAAATTCTCTGTAGCATTGTCTCCATGCCAGATTATATGCTTCATAAAATGAATTTATCTCATCACTCTTAGGTTTCTCATTCCTCATCTCTAAGTCTATTCTCACAAAAGGAAGATTTATTAACACCAACTTAAAGAATATTAAATACACACAATGTAACCAACTAAAAGAATATCTAATACGTACATCAAAAAAATTTTTTTTAAATTGGCATGCCATTACATTCTGGAAATGTACATGTCTCCATGTTATTTCCTTAGTATAAAGAATTAGAGCGAAAAGCATCTTTACCACAGTATAACGTGAAAGAAAATAAACAAATGCCTGAAAGACCAGAGGGTTGGTTAAGTAACATGTGGACTATTTGTGCACATAAGGTAATACTGTGTGGCTATTAAATGCTGTTATTTGAAGAATGTCATCAACTATAACCAGCCTTTATTAAGCCCTTCAAACAGTCAGGAACTATTTATCCGATCAATAATAATCATTACAGGAACACCAATGAATCGCCTCACCAATTTTCACATAAAGTGGTGAATCAAGGAGCCACTTACTTGTGCCCTGACTCATGAGCAATGGTGAAGGCCAGGCCAAGTCCCGTGTCCTCATTGATTGTACAACTTCGGTACTTACTGCACATTCCGCTGATGGGGGCAAACCCTATTGAAAGAGCAATTTCAAACGTGAATCCAAAGGGGGCACACACAGAAACATGATCATTTCTTCTGTCCTCAAAATGTTCTACACCATTTTAGTTTAATGGATTAATGCATGTGATTTTTTTCAGGAAAATATTAATGGTGTACATTTCTCTGCTCTATGTAATGAAAATATAAAAGCAGCATTTCACATTTTCTTGCATTTAGGTATTTTCATCAATTGACCCTCCTAACAACCCTATGAGGTCAGTGTAAGTATTTTAATACCCATTTTACATGTGGAATAGTTAGTCACAGAAAATTTATGTCTTGTCTAAGTTTATTACTTGGGTTAGAGCAACTGATAAAATGATAGCTAAACCAATGCAAAACGTTCACTTAATAGTGGCATTAGCATCAAAGGGCAGGGTACATTTTCCAAAGGAAAACACACATCCTGGTCTTTTTCTACAGCAGAGAATATGAAAATGCCTAAGCAATGTGGGCAGGTTACATTCATTTTTCTCCTGTTCACTATAATGTGATAAGTGCTCCTTTTCCCAAAAGCTACCTCCTTCTAAGAATAGTTATAAAATTATTCTACATTACAGTGTGTGAATGTTTTTCGTCCCAGATTTGAGTCCTAATAAACAGTAGAACAAGGCTCTGTACACATTTAGTATTAAATATATGCTTGTGAACTGATCGCATAAACCTCACTGCCAAGATGTAAGTAAGATCATCTGTGAAATCTAACATAAAGGCACAGACCATAGGTGGCACCATCATCATCACCGCCATCAGCATCATCTCTAAATAAATGGTAGCCAAATACCACACACTGTACTATACATCTAGTGTATGTCTATGTTTATGTATATAATTATAGATTAGGAAACTGAGGCTCAGAATGTTGAATTACCTTGCTCAAGATCTCATGGTCATCAGTTGTAGACTCACGAATCAAGCACGGACGTATGTGAAATCCAAGCCCATGCTCTTTGCATTAGAATATGCTGCTTAAAGTAAGTAACCTATAGAACAGTTTATGAGATTCCTGGTGTTGTATTTGTTTTCCCAAGGCTTTCCTTACATTTGGGTCTCTGATTGACTGATAAAACTGCTTCCTTCTCAGAATCTCTCTTCAAAACATCAACAATGCATTGGGTTCACAAATGTCACATTGCACATTCCAAACTCAGAACATGAATGAATGTACCATCTACCATTATAAAAAACTCTTTCTATGGGACAACTCCCAAAATGGTTATGTTTCTTGAAGACTGTGATTAATGGCAAATTATTAAAATAAACTTATTTTATAGGACATAATATAGACATACAGGGAAATTTCAAACACAAAATAAAAATTTTTCTAAAGTTCACTCTACCTTTATCTCTAATATGTCATAAGAGATTAGAAAGTACTTTGAGGAAAAAAATGATGCAGGTAACCTCTTGCCATATACCAAAATGAACTCAAAATAGATTAAAGAATTAAATATACATCCTGAAACTATAAAACTCCTAAATGAAAACATAGGGGGAACACTTCAGGAAATAGGACTGGACAAAGACTTTCTGAATACAACCCCCAAAGCACAGGCAACAAAAGGAAAAATAAACAAATGGGATTATATCAAACTAAAAAGCTTCTGCACAGCAAAAGAAACAATTAACAAAGCTAAAAGACAACCAAAAGAGTGGGAGAAAATATTTGCAGAATACGCATTTGACAAAGGATTAATATCCAGAATGTACAGGGAACTCAAACAACTTAACAGTAAAAACACAAGGAATCTGATTAAAAATGGGCAAAGGAGCTGAATAGGCATTTCTCAAAGGAAGATATACAAATGGCCAACAGACACATGAAAAAATGTTTAACATCACTCAGCATCAGGGAAATATAAATCAAAATCACACTAAGATATCTCTCTTCAGTTACACTGGCTATTATAAAAAAGACAGAATAATAAATGCTGGCAAGGGTGCTGAGAAGGGGAAACCCTCCTATACTGTTGGTGGGATTGTAAAATGGTGTATTATGGAAAACGGTGTGGAGGTTCCTCAGAAGATTACAATAGATCTACCATATGACCCAGCTGTTCCACTGCTGGGTCTACACCCAAAGGAATGGAAATCATCATGTCAAGGGGACACCAGTACTCTCATGCTTACTGCAGCTCTATTTACAATAGCCAAGAGTTGGAACCAACCTAAATGCCCATCATGAGATGCATAGTTAAGAAAAATGTGCTGTATTTATACAATGGAATACTATTCTGCCATAAAAAAGAATGAAATACTGCCATTGCAACATGGATGAACTTAAAGAAAATTATGTTAAATGAAATAAGCCAGGCACAGAAAGAGAAATACCACATCCTCACATATATGTGGTAGCTAATAAAACAAACAAACAAATAAATACAGTAATACATTGAACTTTTTAAGAGAACAGAACTGATGTTGCCAGAGATGGGAAAGGGGAAAGGGAGGAATTGGCAAAGGGTCATGAAAATCTATACATTGTATAATGACAAATATACTAATTATCCTGATTTGAACATCACATATTGCACACTGGTGTTGATATTCAATGCTGGGCCCCACAGATACGTACAATCAATTATGTTTCAATTATTAAAAAAAAAAGAAAAAGAAATAACTGCCCCTTGTACATCCTACCAAAAAGAGAAAATGATTGAGATAAATCCCATAAACTTTTCTAAGCTCCCCCAAATTTTACTACTAGTCTGGATCATCAGTTGTGTCAGTAAACTATGGCTCCTATTTTCTGTTTTTGTAAATGAAGTTTTATGGGAACATAGCCCTGTTCTTTTGTTTATGTTTTGTCTATGGCTGCTTCTGCACTAATACAGCTGAACTGAGTAGTTTTAACAGAGACCCACAGCCTGCAAAGCCTAACATGTTACTACCTGGCCCTTTACAGAGAAAGTTTATTGATCCCCAATCCAGATGATCATCAATTGACCATGAGAAGTGTTGCATTCCTACTATGTGCAATGGAATACAGCAGAAAATGTAGGATAGATGTAAAAGACATGAAGGGGCTTCAAAAAGTTCATGGGAAGATTTATACTACCTTTTAATCCCATTTTCCACAAACTTTTTGAAGTACCTCGTACAGTTCTTACTTTTACTGCCTTGTACAAATAGGGAAGAATTGAGTCCTCCAATGTCAAATAACTTTCTGCCTAGGCACAGTTAAGTACCATGGTGATGGAGTTTGGATGTATTGTCCTCCTAGAATTCATGGAAATCTGATCTCCAGTGTGGGAGTTTGGGTCATGGAGGCAGAACCCTCATGAATGGATTAATGCTCTCCCTAGTTGGGGGGATAGATGAGTGAGTTCTCGCTCTATTAGTTCCCCCGAGAGCTGTTTGTGTAAAAGACCCAGGCCCCTCCCCTCTCTCTCTCTCTTGCTTCCTCTCGCCATGTGATCTGCTTGTCCCCGCTGCTGCACATGGAGACCAGTCAAAGTCTCTTCAGCTACTTGGATCTGTGGTCATGATGCTTATGGAATAACCTACAACTTTTCTATTTAAACAACGTTATATCTCATGACCCGGGACATGGAGACCAGTCAAAGTCTCTTCAGCTACTTGGATCTGTGGTTATGATGCTTATGGAATAACCTACAACTTTTCTATTTAAACAACGTTATATCTCATGACCCGGTGATCATCAACAGGGTCAATAAAGAAAAATACCAAAGGAATAAAGTACATGAGCTCTCCATTCCACACTGAGTTCAGTTAAATAGAACAATATTCACCAGTGGTACAATGAGGATGCTCCACAATTTAAATACTAGGTCTTTTTATTGAGGATCATATGGTTCACCCATTCAATAAAAAGTTTCCATATTCTGTTTTCAGCTATCAGTTGTGCATGAATCTATTCATACCATACCTAGAGTGTCACACGGTTCATTCTTCCAGGAACAAATATCAAATCCCGTGAGTAGGATGGCGTGGTCATGCCTCTTGCCATGCTTCCCAATGAGGGCAGACTGCCACTGACAAAAACTATTCAGAGACTGGTCTGCATGATGGTTGATCAATAATCCACCCTATGGGAAACCCATGCAAATCAGAGTGTGAATTTGTCACAGAGATGAGAACATGGAATCGTTCCATTTGTACAGGCAAACACAGAAACATCATGTTTCTAGGGGAAAAGGTCAGTAGAGGAAAAAACTTGAGCTAAGGTAGGAGACAGGAAAAAAATCTATTGTAGGTTAAATGCTCACAATATTTATAGAAACTATAAAGTTTCAGTAGTGTAGTTTATAATCAATTATATTTTTACAACAAATAACTGTGTATCAATTAGGAACACCTTTGTTCATCTTACCTGGTACTAACTTCATAAAACTGTTATAACTTTTAGAACATAATAATAAATTAATGTGATAAAGTTCAATGGCTTCTTCAATAGAGCACATGACCATAGCTTATTTAACTCAATGTCAAAACTTCTTGCAGAGGGTTTGGCACATCATAGGTTACAATTGGTCAATCCATCGATAAAATGAAAATTCACTGAATGAATAAACACATAGTTATAAGACTCTAATGGGTAAGACAGGATGTACCCTTAAAAGAATGATTTATCAAAATGTTTGCTTAGTCAAAACTATTGACTTCGGGTCAAGTTGAGGGTTCTTAGACACGATCTTTAATTATCAGTGAATTAGGATGCCGCTGCCTTCAATGTCCTTGGGCAATGTCTAAGTGGTAGGCTAAAGACAAAAGTGTCTTCCAACCAACACACACCCTTTTCTATCTTTCTAAAATTCCAAGAACAGTTTTACAAGTTGTTAGCCTCTGTAGCCCTACACACCTGGGCAATTAGATCAATTTTTTCTTGTCTCTGACTCCCTGCTTGTTACATTCTTTATTGGGGTTACAAATGAAGAGGAAAAGCCTCAGGGGACTTAAAAAGTAGTCTGTTTTATTGGTAATCTCTATCTCAGAAAAATACAGTTTAAACATCAAAACACTACAAAGCAGTAAGTACCATGCAATTTAACACTTTATTATATGTTCTAGTTTTATAATTTGCCCATGTTTGTGTCCTACACCCGACTGTAATCAATTTGAAGGCAGTTAAATATCCCTTGTTTATTCTCTGTAGCACCTAAGATGGTGCTGGAGAAACAGCAGATTTACTACAAGAATTTTCTGATAACTAATTTTCAGTATATTTTTGAAATATTTTTGCATCTACCTGCAATTACCCGGCATATCCAACTTGCAAAATCCAACTAATCTTTAAATGTGTGATTAATTCACCTTCCTTGTGAAGCCTACATAATATTAGTATTTTCTTTATATAATATCTATATTTTTATTTATATCGTATATGTATATTTAACAATATTTTATGTGCCATTGTTTGTGTTTACATATGCATATGTATTATCTATAAAGTATATTTATATATAACAATTATTTTGTGGTGTTTTAATTATTTTATTACACAGCCTTACTACATTGCACATTCCTTGAGGATAGAGTCAGCATATTTTCAAATTTGAATTTCCAACGACTCGCACATGAATTGGCACAGAGTTGGTATTCAATAAATATATCCTGAATGGCAGAATAAATAAAGAAATAAATGAAGTTTGCCACTTACTGGTTCTTGTTCCAGGAGAATGAGGCTCACCACAACAATGTTTATGTCACTTCCAATAGTCCCATCTTTAAATAGGCTGGAAACCTGTTGAAACAATGGAAATCAAACAAAATCCAAAATTTTCAAAACTGTATGGGGGAAACCAATCAGACATATTTACAAGTCTGTAGGTTTCAATTTTACCACAAACATGTACACATGAAGACAACTTCCTCAAAACTCAACTTTCTGTTTTCAGTAAAACCATGTGGCTATATTTGCTATGCAATCCATGCAAGGGGATCCTATGATTTCCAGCTCCTTTGGAGAGCCAGAGGGCTCATGACAACCTCCCTTACCATGTTCATTACTGTGAGAATGTACGTGGTGACATTTGCCTTGCCGTGCTTTTCCACCATTTTCTTGTCTGCTACCACAAGGGTTTCCACGTTTAGGCCCTTTTGTGACTTTCCAGCTGATCTTCTGGGTCTCCCTGAGCTCCCATATTCATCAAACCTTAGATAGGTGTCCTCTGTGGGAGGCTTGGGGGCATCTACGATGAACATAAGAGCATTTGGAAGGGATATCAGTACAGATTATCTGGGTGAGATAGACTGAGAGAGTAATCTAAACAAGAGGAGGAGAAAAACTATGTAACCGACACTTCACTAATCCACTAACAAGTAATGCTGTCAGTGCCCGCTCCCACACTTTGTACCTATTATGTGGTCAAGAAAGATCCACTCAAGAGATGTTTGGATGCATGGATGGGTGGGTGGGTGGGTCAATGGGTGGATGGATAGATGGGTGGGTGGGTGGATGGATGGACAGGTGGGTAGATAAATGGATGGATGAATGGATGGCTGGATGGGAAGATGAGTGAATGAGTGGATAACTACATGGATGAGTGGATGGATGTGTAGATAAGTGGGTGGATGGATGAATGGGTGGGTGGATGGGTGGATTCAGTAACTCAAAAATGCTCTAAAGAGCAAAAGAAAACAAGCTACAATTCTAGTTGGTAGAGCAAGTCAACAAAAGTCAACTTTGTGGGAGGAGTCTTTTAAAAGGAAAAAAAATGCTCATCTTATTACTCAAAAACTGTAGAAACAGACATTATCCTTTGGATCTGAATTCATGATAACACTTTATTTTTATTTTTATTTTTTTTAAAGATGACCGGTAAGGGGATCTTAACCCTTGACTTGGTGTTGTCAACACCACGCTCACCCAGTGAGCAAACCGGCCATCCCTATATGGGATCTGAACCCGTGGCCTTGGTGTTATCAGCACCGCCCTCTCCCGAGTGAGCCACGGGCCAGCCCTCATGACAACACTTTATACATTATTTTCTAAATAAAATGTAACTCTTATAAAACACTGCCCATGCCTTATACTCTTGTCCCATCAATGTAAGTGGTCAGTAAGGGCTCTTTGACCTGATTTTGACTTAATTATTGTGGAAACAGCATAGTCAGGGGTCATACTAAAAACTGTATCAAACACTTTTCTAAACTGGTAAGGTGTGGGCACCAACTTATCAAAATGAATACTGTCCACAGCCTTTGAGCAGAGACCTGAAAGCACCCGGGAGGCAAGACATGACCTTTAGCTAATGGATAGTGACAAATCCAAGGACTCCTAGGAAGGAAAAGGACATTTGGAAGGCTCAGGACAGTAACTATATACTAACTAGCATAAAAATATTTTAATCCTACAACAACAGGTAGAGCCTTACTAAGTGAAGTCAGCTCTCCACAGAGTGAAATTAAAAGATCACGTAGAGTTAGATTTTAAAAACTCGGGTTGGCCACTTATCAGCCCTTTGACCCTGAGTCTCGGTTTTCTCATCCATGCAGAGTATGATACCTATTCATAAGTTACTAAGTGAAGTCAGCTCTCCACAGAGTGAAATTAAAAGATCACGTAGAGTTAGATTTTAAAAACTCGGGTTGGCCACTTACCAGCCCTTTGACCCTGAGTCTCGGTTTTCTCATCCATGCAGAGTATGATACCTATTCATAAGGCTGCTCTAAAGATCCACTTTGATATCATCACCACTATATGTATCCTCAGCACTATAAATCTCATGACTATTATTAATACCATAGTCCCCCCTTATTTGCAGTTTTGTTTTCATCAGTCAACCATGGTCTGAAAATAGCTGAGTACAGAACAATAAGATATTTTAAGAAAGAGAGAGAGAAGCCACACTCACATAAATTTTATTGCAATATATTGTTATAATTGTTCTATTTCATTTTTAGTTATTGTTGTTAATCTCTTACTGTGCATAATTTACAAATTAAATTTTATCAGAGGTATGTATGTATAGGAAAACACATAGTACATACAGGGTTGGGTATTATCTGCAGTGTCAGGCATGCACTGGGGGTCTTGGGACATATCCCGAGTATAAGGGGGGACCACTGTACTGCTGTTATTATAGATACATGCTAAGTGAATGTTCCTTAATGAGAATATTTCAAAAACACCAAAAAACCCAAAACCAATTAAAAAAGGAGAAACACTGTCTTTCGTTACTGCTCCTGATTAATATCTCAGTGATGCCAGTTTCTCTTCTCCAAGAGAACCCGCATCTGGCTCTGCTGTCCAACTCGGTGCCCACTTGCTATTTGTGGTTACTGAGCCATTGAGATGTGGCTGATGCAATGGAGAAATTAAATTTTTAATTTAATTTAATTTAAATTAAAATAGCAACACTTGATTTAGTTATTGAAAAACTTTTAAGTAGGTTTGGAACAACTTGAGTATGTAAATCTACTTTTTTCAAACTTAAATTTTATAAAATTTAAATACAAAGTATTTCTGATGAAAATTTATCATCTGAATTGAAATTGTGCTGTTAAGTATAAAATAAATACTGGATTTCCAAAACTTAATATGAAAAAAAGAATGTAAAATCCCACATTAATAATTTGTTATATTGATTACATATTGAGATAATAATATCTTGTATATATTGGGTTAAATAAAATGTTAAATTAAATTAAAATTAATTTAATTTTTTTAACCTTTTTTAAATGTGGCTATTAGAAAATTTAAGATTATATTTGGGGCTTGCATTTTTTTTTTATTGGACATTGCTGGTCTAGAAAACACAGAAGTTTGTTCCTGGGTCACAAACCCTGTCCAAGGATCTCTGTGTTTCACTGCCACCTCCCCTCACGTGCCAATATTCTTGTTTCTTGGGGAGTCTTTTCTTCATGTTACCAAAAGGACACCCAACCACTCCTAGGCATTTGAACTGTAGGTACTTTTCCCAAGAGGACAGAAACCAAGATAAGATTGGGACCTGCGGCTTAAATGCAGCAGACATGAAAAGAGCAACAAGAAAACATATCTCACTCTTTCCTGGTTAACCTAGAAGAATGCATCACCCAGCTTTTGCCTGACAGAGATGATCACTGGTCTTTTTCCAAGATAAATTGCAGGCGGTGCTCAGCGTAGCCCCATTTTAACCTGCAAAGTCCGCACACCCAACGGTACTCAAGAAAACCCGTGGAGGCCCACAGAGAACAGAACAAGAAAGTTTCCTTACATACATTTCTTGCGTCGTCCACAAAAATGCTGCTTTTGCAACCTTCGATGGTGATACTCTCTCTCTTGGCTCTGAGATGCATGGAAAGTGAGACGTGGGGAGTGACCAGGAGCGTTCCGGCTGGAGCCGGGGTAGCCACGGTACCGCTGGACTTTCTCCTCTGCTGTCCTTTTGTACAGTACGTGAGGATGGTGGCCCCCAGGGAAACTGTAGTTGTGTTCCTGGGCCAGCAGCTGAGGTAATGGCGAGATGAGGAATTCATTTTTTCGTGTCCTTATGAGACCTGACTAAAAGGCCAAGCACAAAGAAAATGTTCGTAATTCCACGCATCCCTTTTGCATGGGTTGATTTTTTAGCAATTGTTTCTTGACAACTTCCCGCATGCAGGCACTGTGCTAAGTGCTGGACATGTATCACCTCATTTTTATCTGCTCCATTACAAGATGCGATTATGAACACCCCCATGCTACAGAGGAGAAAACCAAGGCCAAGACAGCAAGTAGGAAAGCTAGTCTTGGCACTCAGAGTTCTCCGCCTCTGGAGGCAGTGCTTCTAACTGCTGGGCTGCCAATCTTGATGTCTGTGCCTGAAGGGCTGAGCCGGGTGACATCCTGGGTGCCTGTGGATTTATGACCTGGCAGACACTGGACAGAGGGATGAATACAAAAACAGCCTCCCTCCCTCAGGAGTTCTTGGTGTAGGTGGTAAAAACAAAGGTATTCCATCTTGATTTCATAAGTAATACATAAAAGGAGGCGTGAGGATGGCAGAGGAAGGAGTGATGATCTCTAAGTGGGGGTCTCAGGAATCAGATGAGCTGCACTATCATAAAGAGGCATATCTGCTAAATCAAGAAGAAGGAGGGGACTTAGGCAAGCCCACCCGATCCCAGTCTTGGTATCCAAGTTCATGGCACAGTACGTGTCTCTTTGTATCTGATGCTGCAGCTGTGACATGCTCTAGCCTGTCTTTCAGCATGTGCTCTACCCACTCTTCTCGGGATATCAGAGCTCCCTGACATGCAGGCTCTGCTACAAAAGTGTGGACAGCAGCTTTGGCGTCAACCAGGAGCTTTTTACAAATGCACAATCTTGGGTCTCCCCCCTAACCTACTGAATTAGAATCTGCATTTTATAAAGATCCCCAGGGATTTGTATGCCCATTAAAGTTTGAGAAGCACTGAGAGAAGCCAGGAATTCTGAAACTTTGCTGGACATTAGGATCACCTGGGGTTCTTACACACACACACACACACACACACACACACACACACGGTGAGAGAAGCCAGGAATTCTGAAACTTTGCTGAACATTAGGATCACCTGGGGTTCTTACACACACACACACACACACACACACACACGTGCACGCACGCACACACACACACACTCTTTCTCTCTCTCTTTCTCTCTCTCTCTCAGGCAGAATCCCATAGCATTAAAATGAAAAATTCTGCCCATGTGACTAATGCATCATGTCACATGTCCATGTGACTTTTTTTAAACTGCCCAGGTGACTATCACAATGCACAAACAAACTTGAGAGCCAGTACTCTAGGCTTTACCTTCTACATGTGCAAAATGGGGGGAATTCCTGCCCTGACCACCTAACAAGGGGAAATAAAATAACCATTGGAGAAGTGCTTTACATTCTCTAGATTTCAGCAACTTGGAAGACTGGTGATGAGGAGTGATTCAATGAACAAATATTCATTGAGCACCAGCAAGGTGTCAGACACTCAGGTGCCCATGCCAGGCACACCACTGTGCAGGAGACACACGAAGCATGCAGTTAGTTTACTGGGAAGACACAGGCACATAAACCCTCAAGTGAGGTGCAAAATCCTAAGTGGGGTGTTGGGGCAAGAGCAGGCTACCATGAGATACAGAGGAACTGGCACCTAACCCAATCAGTGGGGCACGGGGGGCAAACAAGTGGCATTGGATGGATTGTCCTTGGGGCATACATTGGCCCTATGTTAGGGTTCAGTTTCTCATTCTTAAAGGAAACCCCAGAATGTGTGGTTTGGTCCTGACTTTCCTGCCACTTTGAACATCTGCTGCCTTCTTCAAGACCATCTCATGGGCTGGAGTACTGACATGATATATAGAGCATGGACACAAAGACCGATGCTTTCCTTCATCCACCAAGTGCATGCTGAGCACCAAGGACCTGGTCCTGCTCTAGGCATTGGCATAAACAAAAAAGGCACACAATAAGTGAATTCATTCATGTCCTCACGGAGATAATGGGAGAAGAGAATCAAAGGCAAGATAAAAAAATTTTAAAAGTAAAATCCCACAATCCCAGAAATCCTGTCCCCATATCTCCAGGATGTCCCTCAGAGGAGCCCACCTTCCACATCTAGAGCAGGTCGTGCTGGAGGAGGCTTTCATCTCTCATTCGGACACTTTCTGTCTCGTCTCCCAATCCCATCTGTCCTCACCAGCATGGCTCCCCACATCAGCCAGAGTCCTTGCCTTCCACAAATCAACCTGCTCCATGCACTTTGGTATCAATCTCTTCCTGGCCCACAATCCCTGCATAATCTGCTCCCTGCAGACCCCACCAGCTTTGTCTGTGCTCTCTCCTCCACACCATTCTAAACAGGATGCTGCTGTCACTTTTTGAGCCTACTAAGTTCTGTCACACTAAATGGCGTTTGCTCACACCTCCTTCCCCTGCGATCTTCTTCCTCCCATGGCTTGCTTTGCTCATCATGGATGTCCCAGGTTATACACCATCTCCCCAAAGAAGCTGTACTCATGCCCCTGTCAAAAACTACCCTCTCCCACTTCCAAATAATCTCAGGCCACTGTCTATTGGCTTTATGCCTCTCTTTGGTGAAGGTGACAAACAAAACTCTCTCCCCATTACTCTTGACATAAAATTTTAATGCAGACTCTATGCAGCAGGTAGGAATCTCTGGCACAGGTCGCATATAATCCACCAATAAATATTTGTTTCTTAGACTACAGACATTTATCAGAGTGGAGGGGTGCCGAGGGCATGCCAACATCCTCCTCACTTTACAGAGGAGGAAGCCAGAGCTGGGAAGTGACAAGTTCAAAATCATAAAACACATGAGCTCATTCTATATGGAAGCCAGAGCAGTCCATGTAATATCTTCTTTAAACCTCACAATTCAGTCCCCCAATCCCCAAGCAGGTGGTGGGGGGGCTCTCATCCAGGCCATGCCCTCCCCTCTTCCAAGCCACATACAGAAAAATGTCATCATTTACAGTCCCCCATAGATGGAGTGAAAGAAAAAAAAAAGAGTAAATTATCCTTGAAAGCCTTCCAGTCTTACTAACTTCCTTGCCTGGTTTAACTAGTATCAAAGGCTTAAGCCACTTAAGTGCTTTAACTGGACTAACCAGTTTGGAAGCTTTCTGTTTTTTCCCTGTTTCTTTAAAACTGTAGGCAACTCAAAGTCATACTGAAAACTTCTATATTGAGAAAGTAACAGAAAAAAATATATAAAGGTCATCCTATAGTGAGACAAACACAGTGGGATCACACAGCCTTCCACCTTTCAGCTTAGAGTGACAAGGACAAAAATGTAGAATAATTCTTCATAACAAAACAAGAATTTTACGGTGTTAGATATAAGGGAGAAAAAAATTGTTTTTGGTTTAGCTTGATGGGAAACATTGGAATCTAACCAAATAAAAACATTTTATAGCTTAAAAATAAAAACCCAGTGTATCTAAAAGGAGCCACCTGTTTATTTGTAGAGTGTCTGAAGCATTCTGAGTTACTGAACACATGCGATACTCTGGCTAAATATTAGTAAACAAGATAGATCTCGTGTAGCTTCCAATTAGATGGGGAAAGCAAGGATTAACAAGTAAGTATCCCAAATGGGAATGAAATATTCCTTTCTATAAAGTATGAGGAAAAAGAGTAGGTTCTGTGAGAGATGTAGCTTCCAATTAGATGGGGAAAGCAAGGATTAACAAGTAAGTATCACAAATGGGAATGAAATATTCCTTTCTATAAAGTATGAGGAAAAAGAGTAGGTTCTGTGAGAGGAAATAACAGAAGGGGTGAGAAAATGAAGGAACTAATTTTAGAGTGGGAGATCGTGGAACATGTTTCTGAAAACAGGCATTTTCATTGAGACTAGAAGTCCCTTTCTGGTTCACTCAGGAGAAGCCTAGATGGAAGTAAGAGACTGACATCTCAGAACTAAGAGGGAGAGAGCTCGTGAGAGTGGAAAGAAAGCACCCAGTGGCCTGCTAAGAAGGGGATGAAGTGGGAGGACACCCTGAAGCTTCTCCTAGAGGAGAAGGAAGGAAAGACCCCAAGTCCACTGAGATGTGGGAGCCATAAGGTGATGATGGTGAAAGAGCTGCCCCATATCTCCACCCTGGGCACCCCTTTTCCTCAGTAGATAAAGGGAGCCAGAGGTGAAGAACTGAGTTGCGCCCCCTCCTGGACTCTGTGCTTAAGGGCCGGCTCACATGATCCTTCCCACACTCAAACTGTTCCATCTTTTCCAGTTTTAAAGATATAGAAACTCCAGCACATGACTTAGCTGCTAAACTTTAAATGGATAATGGCCAAGAATCAATAATCTATTCCAATATTTTACCGTTTTATACTTTAAAAGGGGAGATAAACGTAAGCTTTATTTAATAGAAGTTGTTTCCTATTTTAAATTTCAATGGCCACAATAATTCTCAAAAGGCTCACATCAGGTATAAATCACATTTCATGAAATGTCCCCCAATTTTTCTTTAAAAGATCCTCCCTTTAGGTCATGTTTCAATTTCATTAAAGGCTTTAGATTTAACAGAAAAAGGGAGACTACAGATTCCAGAAATATTTGACAACTTCGGTGGTGGTATGATTGCACAATTCATTTAAGAAAATACAATGTGAACTGCCTTAAAGATCAATACAAATTAGGATCCTATAAGCTCCCTGAAGGCAGGGGCCATGTTTTAACGACATGTATCCCAGCACTTATACCTATTAAATATTCAAAAAGTAAAAGACTTAATGGACTAATGATGTTTGCTGCAATTGAACCAGACCTTCAAATATAAGTGAATCTAGAAGAAGTATTTTGAAATAAAAATAATAATAAAAGCCCTATGAGCAGTATTATTCTTCTATTTTTATTTTTAGGAAAGATTAATTGACAAACACAACAAAGTAGCCCCCAGCAGGCTGACTGGAAAAATACTGGAAAAGATATATACAGTCAGTTCTCTATATCCATGTGTTCTGCATCTGTGGATTCAGCCAACCATAGATCAAAAATATTTGTGGTGGACTAATGTGTACAAAACTATGCTTATGCCATCTACCCTAAGTGAATCATTGGGCAGTATATGCATGTATTGAAGCAACACACTGTACCCCACAAGTATATACAAGTAAATGTTAAAATATTTTTAATAAAGTTTTTAAAAATTTGGAAAAAAAGGGCCGGCCCGGTGGCGCACTGGATAGTGCGCCGCTTGGGAAGTGTGGCGGGGCTCCCGCCCGAGGGTTCGGATCCCACATACAGACCAGTTCCCGCTCACTGGCTGAGCGAGGCACGGGAGCAACACCGAGGGTTGTTTGGTGGCGATGGGAAAGACAGGTGACGGGTGGAAAGGAAATTGCTAGGCTGATCTCTTACATGCCTTATATATCCTGTCTGGGGATCATTAACTTCACATCTATAACGTTCATGGGTTCAAATGTTTAAATTCAGCCTTAGTCCATTCTGAAGACCCAATTTCTTATCCTTCTGCATGTCTCTTTTTGGTTGGGCTAGCATCACAGAGAAAGGGATGCTTTTGACCAGCCTTAAAGAAACCAAGCAAAGTGGACTTTCTGGAGCATATGGCAGCATGGACCACGGTCTTGGACTAGAACTCTCAAGTTATCTGTTTAGATGGGACACCCCCACGCCAAGCAAACACTTGAGCACTCCAAGGCCATTCCAAAGATGCTCACTGAGCTCTCAGCCCATGGTTCATTCACCTGCATCACAAAACAAAGCTGATTTACCCAGGTGACTCTTGACCTCAGCTAGGCAGGTGGAGTCTCCATGCACTCTCAGTTCTGTGGCTTTCTAAGTCATACTGACGGAATAGAAAAAAGGTCCCAAAATCTTGCTGCACAAGTCCTCAGAAGGGTTTGGGTTTCCTCTCTTCCCTCACCTGGAATGTTCAGCAACATCAAATACTCCAGTAGACTCAAAATGAATCATCCTTTCCTTTCACTTACACTAATCAAATTTGGCTCCAGAATGATATTAACTAACATGGCTTTGACCATATGCAATGGTTTATGCTGTTGACACAAAGATGAACAGATTCAGCTTATTTCTTCAAAGCACTTAAACTATAACCATCTGCACTGGTACAGATTATGTCATTCTAGCTGCTCTTAATAAATATTAATAACATATTGATGAAATTTATTTAGCTAATTAATAATATTTCTATTGAAATAAACACTTAAAGACTTCCACAGCTCAAATCCTGTGAGACCAGAATACAGTGGTTCACAACTCAACATTGGCTTGGGAGGTGTAAGCAGATTCTGTCCAAGGTATGCCTGTGCTCATTCTCAGAAAGGGTGTATACCTCTAAGAACTCTTTTTATTTTTTTAAACTATGTATTAATAGCAAAATCGTTGATATGTTTGCCATATTAAGATATTACATTTAGATATTGTAAAATTTTTATATTAATTTCAAAAAAGTAAATGCATAAATGCTCATAAATGCATATAGTTTATACGCAGTCCCAACCTATGTTTCAACATGTATAAATTCATCCAAGTGGCTTAATCATGATCAATAGATATCGATGAGTCCCCCCCTTCTTCCTACCTTCCTTTACCACATACACGACCTGAAGGAACGATTCAGTGTTTTCCATGTACCAGACACTGCACAAAGCATTTTATCTGCAAATTCTCAACTGACTGTCATGATAATTCTAGTTGATGGGTACTTTTATTAACTCCTCTACATCTCAGAGCTGTCTGCTGACACAGTCTTCCCTCACTCTTAAACACATGTCTTATTAGGTTTCAGGAGAGGTTCCAGAGAAGATGTGACTTTGAGTGGGGGGTGGCAGTTGAAATAAGAGGCTCTTAAGGAATGACTCTTCAAGAACAAGTCACTTCTGGCCTGGCATCCTGCTAATGCTAGCTTACCACCACTTCTGCAGTTTCTTCAACCACTTCAGATTGATCAGAAGGACACAGACACAAGTAAATGCAGGTCTTTCTCAGAAATAAAGGCTGAGGTCAAGTGGCATTGAAATCAGAGGATCAGCCTTTTGGCTTCCCCTCTAAATTTTCATACCAAAAGATATAAAAAGGAATGTCACCATGCATAATGGTGACATTGAGAAAGCTTCTCCATGGTTCCGGAGATACCTGAATCAATTGTTCTTTGGAACATGGCCTTACTGGTCACTACGAATCTGGTTCAGGCTTTACCTGCAGTGATCTCGTTTTCTCCCTTCTAGTGTGATCTCAGTACTTTCGGGGTGGACTAGACTACTCTGCCTGGGGTATTCCACACATCTTTGAGAGAGTTGTGTACACAGAATAATAAGGCTTTCTCCCTTCTAGTGTGATCTCAGTACTTTCGGGGTGGACTGGACTACTCTGCCTGGGGTATTCCACACATCTTTGAGAGAGTTGTGTACACAGAATAATAAGGAAGAGAAACCACATCTTCCCAGCCCTCAGGCAGCCAACTACATCCTGACAATCAACGAGGAGGACAGATATCAAAGACGCATGACCTTTACAAGTAGTTTGGTCATGAAGACTTTCTCATCTAAGGAAGACTAAGGAGGGAGCTGTTTGACAGCCTGTGTCACAGAATCCTCTTTGCTCCAGTCTTCTTTTGAGAAACTGATCATCTCAAAGGAAGCTGAAAAATGTCATTTGGGAAACACATGCCTGTCATAATGACTGTTGGTTAATTGTTAATGACCAAGAAGATAGCTAGCATGTCTCAATTTAATGGAAACCAGACTTTCCATGAACTCCACATGGGACCTTGAAGCCTGCCTTTCCCTCTGGATCATTCCAGACTTTGGTGATGTGTCTGCATATAACATCCTCCCTCTTCACATGTCATCGTCCTTGGGAAAGGAGGTCCTGAATGTCTGGGAGGAGATGGTCCTGCCTCGCATCCATCTAAGTTGTGTTTGTGCTCCCCACCTCCAATTCCCTGCTGATTGTGGCATTTACGCGGAACACTGACGAATTTCAGTGTACAATTGATCTCCTGAGCTCCTGCCTCTGTCCTTTCCCATGTGCTCATTCCAGTTTAGTCATGTATTGCTCTAGGATAAAGCAGTGGCTTCCTTTCTATCTCAGCTCTCTGTGGATAATCTCCATTCTTTCTTGCTCCAGAGGTGTTTTTCCAAAGCATCACTTTGAACAAGTAACCTTCATTGTCTATTACCACAAGATGAATTCTAAACCAGGAAATAGGGATTTCAAGCCACTTTGTGGTTCAACCCAATTCAAATTCAGCCCCCAGTATCTGCTCTACTATCTTCCTCCTCTCTCCAGCTACCCTGTACCATCACTGTTTTCTAAACAGGAAAGCCCAGCTCCCATCTCAGAATCTTTGCATTTGCTGTTTTGTTTGGGTTTTTGCCCAAAGATCACCTCTTCAGACCACCCTATCAAAACAAAGAAAACCTTATAATTTTTCCATCTCAGTCAGCTTTATTTTTCTGTAACAGACCCTATCATTACTTGCTGGTCCATCATGTAACTTCGGTCTTTGTTGTCCATCACTCCTGTAGCTCCATAAAGGCTGGGATTTGTGTCTATCTTGCTAATTTTTATATATCCAATGTCTGGCCCACAGTAAATGCTCTGTAAATATTTGTGGAATTAATTAATAAACTACAAATAAGGTAACATGCTTGGTGCTAAGGGAGACATTAAAACAAGCAAGACTTTGATGTCTGCACTTAAGGAACTCTTCTACTATGGGAGACAAACATAAGCAATTAACAGATGTATTATATCCCTTTCTCAATACATCACTCTGACTTACACACCCCTCCCATAGGCTTCAATACTTTCTTGCATTTTATCACAGCACTTATCAAAGGGGCTATTATTTCTCTGGTTTTTCCTTCTTTCCTTGTATTGTTAATCACTAGCAAAGCAGAGATAATGTTATATTTGACTTTGTGCTGTTAGGATTTAGATAGGTTTGGTGTGACATTCAAATCATGCTGAATGAATAAGGGGATATATAAAATTCTGTGAGAGTACAAAGTTGGGGCAGACCACCTCCAAAGATAGTATTGAACTCTTGTACAGAAAAGAACGATTAAGGGAAAAGCCATAAGGACCGATTTATGTTATAGAAAACTCTGGCTGGCACCCAAGTTGTAGGGATTGTCTGCCTCTTGTAGCAGTGAAGAATGTACTAATTTAAAGCTTAATATTCTGGCTAGCATTATTGTGAAATATGACAAAAATTTTGACAAGAACAGAAATTTATATAATGAGCACACATAACCTAAAATCCAGTTTATCAACTCTTACTATGCCATTTTAGCTTTAAAGCACTTATTACAGAGACAGGCATTCAAGTATTAAAATCTAAACTGTCAACACCAAATCAATTCAGATACATATTTTGATATGATTAGTATCCCTTGCTATCAGAACTCTAACTCCTTGCTATCTGAAAATCAATAATTAATACCTCTTGCTATTTAAAGTCTCACTATTCAAACTTATTTGATTTCTAAATTTGGATAGTGAGGAATTTACATAGTTGATCCTCAATACATGTTTGCTGAAAATATTGACTTTCCAAGAAGGAACAGTTGATACACGTCCTGA
Organism: Galeopterus variegatus; assembly: GCF_000696425.1. Taxonomy (NCBI): domain Eukaryota; kingdom Metazoa; phylum Chordata; class Mammalia; order Dermoptera; family Cynocephalidae; genus Galeopterus; species Galeopterus variegatus. Next base: position 282,159 of record NW_007728423.1, on the reverse strand, counting down.
AACTCAGCTGGAGCTTCATAAACAGTGTCTGGTATATTTGTAAGATAGTGGAGAAATTATTTTTGGAATAAAATGCCTGCTGATGCACACCATGAGAAAGACATCTGTTTTCACTTGTTTCTGCAATGGTGATGGGTATGTCAAGCTCCCACCCCACCCTGCCCTGCCTCCCTTGGAACTGACAGCATTCATTTGTTAAGCAGACAGCTGGAGCTGTTACGGATGTGATGAAGTACACCACGTGGCATCAACCCATTGGGCAGCTGCACTCAGGGGCTGGGTGATTGACTGGGCTTCCCAAGCTTTCTCAGGGGTGGTGTGGAAGAGCCAGAGATGACCACCATGATGGAAACGGCTGGTCCTGATTCTCCTCGGTTATTTATCTTCTCCTGTCTGTCCTAACCCCCCGCCTTAAGGTAAAACCAAGGAAAATAATCATAGGATTATGGGATGTTAGCAATTGTGTAGTCCATCCCTGTGATTTTAGAGAAATAAAATGAGATTCAGGGAGAACAAAGAATGGTCCAAAGTCTTGTAAGTGATCAGTAGCAGAACATCTTTTGCATAGCATTCAGTTTTCTTATCTACTTAATGAAGAGATTGAACTTGATGATTTAAGGGCCTTTCCACAGCTGAAATTCTATTCTTCTTTCACTTGCAAAATACAAGTGCAAAATATAATTTCTGCACAAGACAGCAAGCTCCCTTGAGAGCCTGATGCACACTTAGCAATAAAAGTGTTTGTGGCCCAACCTGGTCCTTGGTAGGTTTTGCTTGTTCCTATCTGTGTTAACAATTTTTTTCCATGTAGGAATTTGAATCCAATATTGTCATGTTATCCAACTTTCCAAGAAAAGCTGGAAATTCTGTTTTGTATGTGCAACTACGAGGCAGCAGCTAAGGACCAGCTGCCCCATAAGGATGTAGCATAAGCTCTCCAGTTTACTGAAGTCCCCACCCCTCCCACATCCCTCAGTACACAGGCTAGTCTGGTGCCTGTGGACATTTGACTTTTTGGCCTTGACCTAATTCATTCATATTTGATGCATTTCTTATGCACCAGTCATGCCTTGCTAGCTGAGGCATTTCTTTTTCCTTCTTTTATATCTGCCAGATCACCTGGCCCAAAGCTAACTCCACAGATATGCCACATGTAAATGTAATTATTAAAGAAAAAATATGTTGGGGTGTGTATGGAGAGTCTATACTGAGCAGAGGGAAAAAGAACTAGGATTTTGTGTCTGGACCTAGATTCAAACTCTAGCTCCATTCCTTAAAATTCTTGTAACTTTGGACCATTTGCATAACCTCCCTTGACCTTGGCTTTGTGATCTGTAAAATGAGAATGACACAGAATTCTCTTTTTAGTAGTACTTGGAAATTGAAAGCACTTCAAAAAGTCATAGAAAAATAGAATTAAAATATAATACAAATCTTTGTACGAACTTTTTGAAGAACCCTCATATATACATATAGATAGATATAGATATAGATGTAAATGTATGTTTGTGTATATGTATATGTAAGTATGGATGTACGCCTGGAAAGTACATTGTTTGATAAAGGACACATATTAAGAGATCAATGAATGAACAGTCATGGGTACCACGAGGCAGGTAGATAAACACAGCTTTCTTAGAAGGCTGGAATAGAAGCACAGTTTATGTAACCTTGTGAAGTCTGTGAGTTTGCAAATTCTTGGTGCCTTCATGCAGAAACAAACCACAGAAGCCTGCAAATGGGTAAATGTTTTATCTTTGCAGTCTGTTTTCACTTGCCTTCTACAGCATCTAAATCACCACTCCAATCAGATGTTGGGGATGAAGGAGAGGAGCCTGGGGGCAAAAATAGCAAAAGGCCATTTGCATTAAATTAAATGAATATGTTCAGTCCAGATTCAGCTCCAGAAGGATATAAAAAAGAGGATGTTAGGCAAACACATATGATGTTAACTCGCGAACATATAACAGAGGGATTAGTTGAGTGTGTGCACTGATTTCCAAGTTTTTCCTCATCCTCTTATTGATTTCCATGGCTCGCTCAACCGTCATGTAACTTCTCTTTCTGCTACAAGCACAGTGTGGCAGGAAGACAGGTGGCTTTCCTGCCAAACTCTGGCTCATTTCCATCTCATGTCGGATAGTTACCTATCAATCTGTCATGGATCAGCTTTTGCATTTCAAAGTGTAAGATGGCTCAGGTCACCGTTGTGATGGGATAAATTGTATTTCAATAAACCAAGTGTGTCTAGGCTTTTATGTTAAACATAAAAACAGACAGCTAGATTCTTGGAAGCAATCTCAAAATGCACTAAATAGCATGCACACAAAGGCAGCTCTGTCCATAAGGCAGGGGCTCGTGCCTCATACACTGCAAGTAACTGCATATCCTATTCTTTTACTTTAATGTAAAGCACTGTAAAGTGAATTGCTTCTGCTGTCATGTCTTTCCTTTACAGGGCTGATTACAGGCTGCATATCAGCAGCTTACCATGATCACATTAAGAAAGTCAGCAGCAGGATGTTGAGTCTTTAACTTCTGCCAAAAAAAAAAAAAANCGGCTGCTCTAGTTCGGACTCTGCAGGCTCATCTACACAGCTTGAATGAAAACTGTGATGCCCGCCCCTGTATTCTCTCTGGCTTTCTCTCTCACTGCTATGCCCACCCCCAGCCCCCATCTGGCTGCTCTAGTTCGGACTCTGCAGGCTCATCTACACAGCTTGAATGAAAACTGTGACGCCCGCCCCTGTATTCTCTCTGGCTTTCTCTCTCACTGCTATGCCCACCCCCAGCCCCCATCTTTACTGCTTCCTAGGTAAACAGGCTTTTCCTTCTTCTTAAACTTGCTAAACCTGTTTCTGGCTTTCTCTAGTAGAAACATTATAAACCCTGTATTCTCTTCCAGGTTGGACTCACCTACTTAGAAAGCTCTTTCCTGACCATCTAATCAAAAACACTCCTTATTAAATCCAAATTTCAGACAGCATTGTGGTCATGCCACAGACTGGAACCAAATGTCTGGGTTCAAATCCTGACTGCAGTGCATGTAAGCCTTGTGACCCTGGGTGAGTTACTCTCTGTCTCTCAGTTTCCTCTACATAAAATGGGCGTAAGTGAAGGATACAAATCTGGGCATTAAAGACATTAATATACATAAACCACTTAGAACATATAATATATGCCTGCCACATAGTTAAGTGTCTACTTGGCCTGCTTTATTTGCTATTTCACTATCTGAAAATACCGTGTTTCTTGATTGACTGGCTGTTATCTTCCCCCTCTAGCTTTCCGGGTAGCAGAGAGGAGGGAACGTGTTTTTCTAGTCCAGTTTTTTACACCCAACCTCACGGCACCAAGAGTACTGCTTGATGCACAACAGATTCTGGAAAAGCATTTGTTAATTGAATGAATAATGTCCAAATGGTGTCTTTGTGACAAGATATCAGCTTCTGGCGGCAGCCAATGAAGATATTACTAGGTGGAGAATCAGAAATGGGATTCGCCAACAAATAAAAGCCTGAGTAGCCCACCTTTGCATTATTTGGTACCACTAAAGATATGAAAGATTGCAGCCTATATGAAAGATTTGCTTTTATTTTGTTGGTTACTAATTATTTTGGTGGTGGGGGGCAGTGTAGTCTGGGAAACTCCTTTCATGATAGTGTGTGACGGCATGTGTCAGATTAATTTATTCAGTGAATATGGAGTATTTATAATGGGCTAGGTACTTGCATAGGCCCTGGGGATGAGAAATGATACACAGCTGTCCACTTTCCTCAGCGTGTTCAGGTTCTGACCAGGGGAGACCAGCAGCTACACAGACATCCCAAGACAGTTCCCTTCCTCCTTACGCCCAACACCCAGGAGCTTGGGAGGCCGCAAAAGGGCCCCTAACAAATTCCTGGAAAGTCTTCTTAGAAGAAGGGATATCTAAGCTCAGTCCCTAAAGAGGCTAGAGTGAGCCAGGCAGAACGAAAAGGGGGTGGGGGAAGGAACTGCAGGTGAAGAGCCAGAGGTGAAAGAGAAAGGGGGCCTCAGCTGCCTGCAGCTGTTTGATTTTTCAAGCGTAAAGTGGGTCTGAGCAATGGCATGCACATGCTGCTGGGAGTGGAAAGTGGCAGACTTTCAGAACCCCTAAACATGAAAAAGATAATGTGCACCCATGTATGATCCAAGATAAAAATAACATTATTAGTAAAGTGTACACTCAGCTGACATTGAAACAGCAAGAATTCTACAACTTGGAATGATACCAATAAAAGCCGCTATGTTCACTAAAGCTAAGGACTTGGAGATTTATCCTGAGAAAAATGTGGACTCATCAGGAATTTTTAAGGAGGAGAGTAGCTGTGGCTGCAATGTAGAGGACGGATTAAAAGGAAGACAGGAATTGGGGCTGGGAAATCCATCAGAAGCTGCTGCCTGGGTTTCTGCAAGAGATAATGACAGTGGAAACCAAGCAATGATGGGAAAGGTGGAGTAAACAAATTTTTAAAAGAGTAGAGATTTACAAGCGTCTCGTTACTAATAATGGGTAGAGAAGTGGAGGGTACTCAGATCTCTTTTGTAGGCAACTGGATAGATCAAAGACGCAGTGGAAACCAAGCAACGATGGGAAAGGTGGAGTAAACAAATTTTTAAAAGAGTAGAGATTTACAAGCGTCTCGTTACTAACAATGGGTAGAGAAGTGGAGGGTACTCAGATCTCTTTTGTAGGCAACTGGATAGATCAAAGACTAAAGCAGCCTTTGGTTTCATTTTATCACCCATGAAAAATCACCCAGCCCTGCTAGCTTCCTGAAGACATCCCCTTCAACACATCAAGTCTGCACTGTCCAGTACAGTAGCCAATACTCACATATGGCTACTTAAATTTAATTCATTAAAATGAAATAAAATTAAAAACCCAGTGCACCTCCGTCACACTAGCCACATTTCAAGTGCTCGGTAGCCACATATGGCTAGTGTCTACCATGTTGGACAGAGGAGAAAGTTTATTGGACAGTACTGCATCAAATTATCACCAAATACATTGGTGATTATTCTGCCACATATCACGCCACCATTCTTCCATCAACTTTATCCAATAAAGTGTCTAACAACCCCACACATTTACATTTTGTTTTCCTTTTTAATCTAAAAGACGTCAAGTCACTTCTAAAAAGAAGAATCTCTATTCACTTATAAGCATAAATTAAGTGCATAAATACTTTGAAAAAGAAATGTGGCACATTCAGAAACCAAGCTTTTATAATTCCTCAGTCTTATATAAGACTAAAGGAGGCTGGTGGCAAACAAGCTGCGACCTAATAATGTCAAGTGGCAAGTAATGATTTGGGTGTTCCTGACACGGTACCAATGGCCAGGAGAAGGAAGAGTCAATCTCCCTTTTAATAACTGCGAAGAGCTTTAGGAACAACCTATAATCTGCTGGTGTTAGAAATAATAGTATTATAATATCTGAAAACAATAACAAAAACTACGCCTCTATTTGGCTTCAAGTTGAAGAGAAAGAAAAGATATTGTTTTCCTCACACAGGTGCAGGCAAGGAGATCCAGGAGTTCATTTCAGACCAAACGATACTTCACTTTCTGAGTTTCCAAAGAGCCTCATGCAGGGCTCTTCTCTATTGTGAGAAGAAAGAGGCTTGGTGAACTGGACAGAGGTGCCCTGACTTTGAGAAATATAATTTATACTGCTGTTAACCAAAAAAAAAAAAAAAAATTCCAATGACTATCCACGTTCACAGAAACTTCAGTATCAGAAACAAAACCCCTCTCATATTGGAGATGCCCAGTCATTGCACAGGAAATTGAATAAAATGATGAGAATCATTAAATCAAATTGTTGACCACATACCTTTTGCCAGGCATGACTGGTAATGTTACGGGAAAGGCTGCGGCAGTCATGGTCAAGTGAAGTCACTCTTGGGAAAGGTGTCTTAGAAGAGGGAAACCCTTGGACCGCTCCTGTCCATCTCAGAGTAAAATCTGAAGGTCTCATCACAGCTACTTGAGGTGTCCAGTTAATTTTATGATTTGCATGACATGAACTCACCCTTATTTGTAGGTGTCATTTCCTAATGCGCATCCCTCGGTAACTGGCTGATCCTGATGCACCCCTCCTAGGTGGGGCCTTTGCAAGTCCTGTTTATTCTACCCAGAACACTTTCCCCTGCTTGGCTCACACCCTCAGTTCCTCCTGCTCACGTGTCACTCTCAGCAAGAACTTCCCTGAACACCCTGCGTGAAATTCCCACCCCACCACTCCCCACTTTACTTTTCCTCATAACACTTAACCCCAACAGATTATAAATGCTTTTGCTTATGCTCCATCTCCTCCCACTAGAGTGTAGGCTCCAGAAGGGCAGCCGAATCATTTTGCTTATTGCCACATTCCTGGTGCCTCACCCAGTTTCTGGCATCGAGTGAGCACCATGAATACTGCTTGAATGAATGGAATTTATGTCCTAGATGGCAGAATCCCATGCAAAAATATCAAGTACTAAAATGACATCCTTTTGACACAATTCCAATTCACTTCATTTACTATTAAGTTTAATCAGAAGGTACACATGGCAACTATCAAAACCTTTTCTAGGCTGACTTGATGAGTGGGCTGGCAGGGGAACTTAGTCTGGAAAGTTCATGGTATCTAAAAGAGCAGGAAATGAGGGTCATTAAAGAAGTCAAAAAAAAAATCTAGAATCAGGGATCAGAGGATACCATCAAAAGGATAATGTGCAGATCATGTTAGTCTGGAAAGTTCATGGTATCTAAAAGAGCAGGAAATGAGGGTCATTAAAGAAGTCAAAAAAAAAAATCTAGAATCAGGGATCAGAGGATACCATCAAAAGGATAATGTGCAGATCATGATTTCACCAAAAGTCAGCCACATTTTTATGAATAGTATGTAAAGCACTTTAAAACTGAAAGGGCTCTCAATGACAAGATGGCCATCATGAAGGTGAAAATGGATGTTCAGAACAGGACGTGACTCATTGCAGGTCATAGAGTGGCCACACTCTGTCTAGAACTCAATGTGCAGCCCCTGCGTATGTCGCTCAGTTCAGCACAGTCTTTACCACGGGCCTAATGCAGGGGTTTCAGAATGAAAGGCTACCTGGGGGGTACATTCACCCAAAACAGGGAACCAGACAGGTCGGAACCAGCAGGGCCTAGACTGCTTGCACTGAGATCACAAACAACCCAATGGACAGTCTTCTAAACCCTGAGCTGGCATATAAACCAGCTGCTATGTTCTAAATATCTGTGTTCTTCCAGAATTCACAGGTTGAAACCTAATCACCAAGGTGGTGATATTAGGAGGTGGGGCCTTTGGAGGGGTGGTTAGGTCATGAAGGCAGATGAAGGCATTAGTGCCTTTATAAAAGAGGTCACAGAGAGCTGCCTTGCCCCTTCTACCGTATGAAGACACAGCGAGAGGTTGGTAGTCTATGAACCAGGAGGCAGGCCCTCACCAGAATCTGACCATGCTGGCACCCTGGTCTCAGACTTCCAGCCTCCAGAACTATGAGAAATAAATTTCTGTTGTTTACAAGTTCCCAGTTTATGGTAATCTTTTATAGCAGCCCAGACAGACAAAGACACTAAACAAACAAAACACCTCTGTGAGCTGGGATCATTACTGCCCAGTGGCCTCTAATGTGACTCTTGTTCTTTTTAGGTCCATCCCTTCTTCAAATACCATCTGATGCATATAAGCCAAGCATGGGGACCATATCCATCCGGCAGGATTTGCTCAGCCCAGCTTTGTACCATTTTCAGTCAGTCCTGGCTATGAACCAACTTTGCACGTGGTCTGATGAGACTATTGTGGCTGAGACATTTAATTCAAGTAAACATGATGGATAATGATTTTGTTTTTCAAGATTGACTTTATTATAAAGATTCATCCCTCAGAATTCATTAAACTTGATATCACTGCACATTAGAATACACTCTTAGCAGCATTTGTGGGGTGGGAATGAGGAGGATAATGTTCCCACTTCCAAAGGATTTCTACTATAAATAGGGTCTGGAGACAGCCAGCACTCATGGAACAGATGAGAAGTTAGACCCAGTTTTAAATCCTGGTCACTAGCTAAGTGACATTTTTCAGGTTTCTTAACCTCTCTAAGCTTCATATACTCATCTAAAAGATGAAAAAAAATAGCTTTATTTGGGTCTGGTGTGAGGATTAGATATTTGTCTAGTACCCGGGACATAGAAAAATGTTGGTCTTTAGTGTTACTGGAGAAGAAAATTTCAAGAGAAAACAAATATAACTTAGGCATTAGAAATCTGTGTCAAAAGAAATCGATTGGTAAGAAACAAAAAAGAGTGTGGGGGTGGGGAGAGATCTATCCAAGATTAAAATAAACTGCATTTGAAATTGCCTTATGAATAAGAATAAAATAACATTCCCACCCAAAAATGTGATTTACAAGGAAATTTTCAAGAAATACCTAGTATGAAAAGCAGGAAATTCTTTGATTTTTGGAATTCTAGGGCCTGGAAATAATAACTGTGATTGATTGACATTAACATAGGATCAAGATCACCATCTTTATTCTTCCTAAAAACAGAACCCAGAACTACCATCTTCTATCAATATCATTTCACAAAATAAAAGACCAGGACATTACTTTATCACCAAAAAGTGAAAAAGAATAGGTATACCCCCCCACACACACTTTTGTGTGTATATACACACACATACATGTATATGCACACACATGTATTTTTAAGAAATAAATGCAAGTTTTCTTCTTATTCTTTTTTTCATTAATTCATCAGATCTTGGATGGCCCCTTAGCACCTGTGCTTTATAAGCTCCGCAGGTGAACCAGCTCAGTTGGTCCTCACACTCGGGTGTACAGCAAAGCTCTAAGATAACATGATCATCTGCACGTAAGTTACAAACCCGCCTTCCCTCCAGCATGTCTGTTGGGGTTCTCAGCGTGCAGATAATCACAGGCATGTGAAACTGCATCTACCTGTGCCTGGCGAGAATGTGGGTCATCTTCCTGCATCAGCAGGGCTTCACAGGATCCTTATCTCCAGTCTGAGCGGGTCTGAGGAGGGACAGAGTGACCGTAGCACCAGATGAGGCCTAAGGGAGGTTGGTGAGACTATCTCAGGGGAAACCAAAAACTGTACTTAGATCTTCTTTCCAAATCAATCAACAGTTAATAAACATGATTTGAGATGGGGTTGGAAGTTGGGTAGGGAGTGCTTGTAGGGGAGGTCAAAGTTCTCTGAGTGCCCAATAAGGCCCATGCATCTGGCCCCTGCCAACCTCTGCAGGTTTGCCAGGGAGGCTGCTCCTCAGCTGCCCTCTTGGCGTGGCTCCATCAAGGTGGCCTCATTGTCCGTCAAGCCAGCCAGCCTTCCTCTTCCAACAGAGCAGCTGCACAAGTGTCCCCTCCACCTGGGGTGCTTGTGACACCTCCTCCTCACCCGCTTAGAGTATCTTTCTACCCCCTCTGAACAGAATCATTATTTCCTTCCGAGCTGCCTACCTGCCCCCAACAGAGCGTGCCTTCATAGCACTGTGCACTTTCTCCAGAAGCACTTACCACTGTGGCAATTACACATCTCCAGATTCTCTAATGGAAACATCAGAAGGACAGGGATCATACCTCCGAAAACATCAATCATTTCATATCCAGCATCTCACAAAGGCCCTGACACTGAGTAGGAATTAAAAAAAATAATAATGGGGCCGAGCCCGTGGCACACTCGGGAGAGTGCGGCGCTGGGAGCGCAGCAGTGCTCCTGCCGTAAAAAAATAATAATGGGGCTGAGCCCGTGGCACACTCGGGAGAGTGCGGCGCTGGGAGCACAGGAGTGCTCCTGCTGCGGGTTCGGATCCTATATAGGGATGACCGGTGCGCTCACAGCGCTCACTGGCTGAGCGTGGTGCAGCCGGTCTCAAAATAATAATAATAATAATAATAATGAAAAGACAGATGATGGCAACAGGACTCTGGAGAAAGCTGAACAGGAAAAGCCTTTTGGCATTTTTAGAGAAATGTGAGGGATACAAGTACTGTTATTATTATTACCACTCTTACTACAAGTTACCAGTGGTAGGTAGTGGTAGTAGTGATGTTTATAAAGCACTTACCACTATGAGCTGGGCAGTGTGCTGTGCTGCTTAATCTCATTTAGTTCTTTTAACAGCACTCTCAGGTAGGGAAGATATCGTTATTAATATGTTGTAGATGAGGAAACCGGGCCTCAAAAAAAGTTAAGCAATATGTCCAAGGCCACTCAGCTAGTATGGGAAAGCCAGAATTTTCACTAGCCATTGACTACCAAGCTCTAGCACTAAACCACAATCATCTATAATTCTCTACTATATTCCACCCAAGTTTTACCTAGAATCAAAGAATTTTTAATCTCTAGACATTTCAATTGGGTAAATAAAGCTATTGCCACTTGACAGCAAGAGAAGCCAAGAGGCTAATCAATTTACTTGCTTGCCATAAAGGGGAATTTGAAATATCAGCAGAAAAAACCATATCAATATGGCTTCAAACTGCTGTAAATTAAAAACAGATTGCAGCCTTTCTACAAAAATATGACTATACTTCAGCATAAAGTCATTTAAAAATAACTATTTCCAGGCACCATATGGGTTATGAACCAGTTTCACATGATTAGTATAATTTTTGAAGGAAGTTGTTATAAGAACCACAAGGTTGAAAAATCATTTTAAACCAAAACCGCAGGAAATATTCAAAGGTAAAATCTTAATTGAAAAACAAATGTTGAAGGTAAAACAATTGGTCAGGAGAAAACCCGTAAAGAGGAAGTTCTAAATTTCAGCACACAGGGGAAATCAAGATTCCAAGAAACCATGTAAGAAACAAGAATTGGTTTATTTTATAAATCAAAGTCAGAGACCAGGTGAACTCCGAAAACATTATTTTCAAAGGATTGCACATTAAGGAATATCCAGCTTTGTTCACTAAACATGTGCCAATCTGCATTGCTTTTTAAGATACCTATACTCTTCCAAATCTAACACTATTGTTTCTACATGTAGAGTAAAGAAGAAAAATCATTTTAGAATCTGATGTAGACATGGGAAAGAAGAAAAATCAACTTTACGGAAAGGGGGTACTTCGTGTGTTTATGCATTCCTATATAGGTGAAAAATATACAAAAGAAGGGCAGAGTCCTCTTTTTTTCCAATTTTCCTAAGTACAAATATAAATTCCCAAATGCTGTGGCTATAGTATCAATGCACCATGCTGACTTTTCCACTGCAATCTGTAGCATCACTATCATCTAGCATATATTACATTCAAAGAAAAGAATGATTAATGCCTTTCTTAAGAGAATGTCCTTCTTGTTGATAAGCTTATTGGATTCATCTTGACTAGATATACAGCCCTTGTAAAAATTGAAGTCATTAGCAAATTGATATTAATCTATTCCAAGAACTGAGTAAGTTTGCCCACTATAAAGAGCATGAGAAGAAGAGAGGGTTTATTTAAAAACAAAAACAAAAAACAAACAAACAAACAAAAACAGAATCAAGCAAACAAATAACAAAACCAACAGGAAAATACTGATGTTTAAGGCAGAGGTGGTTGCAAACTGATAACATAGAGATACGCTTTGTTTTGTCCACGGGGAGTTTACAAAAATGTTAAATAAGCTGCCCACATTAAACATGAGAAGATTTCACATAATATTTGGATGCATGGCTTGTCTAGAAAACCCAGGGAAGCTGGCAACACTGGACCTGGATCCTGAGAAGCTAGAGGCAAGAAGCAGATTCCCTCTTGAGATGAGGCCTGTCTCTGTTTGCCACAGGCTCCTCTGTGCCCTATGTATGTCCAGATTGCTGTATTTTCTTACATATCCTGCCTGGCCACAAGATAAGAAATCCATGGAATTGCAGGGAACCCAGGGATTGGTATAACAATCACATATTCCAAGGAAATGAAGGGTTCCCAGAAGGCAGTGATGAAAATTGAAAATTCAGATAATCTAACAGCTGAAAGCAATCTGCCAGCTTTGCAGCAAGGAGGTCATGATAACTTTGGTAACAACTGTTTTAAGGCAATGATCTAGATCATGGTTTCTCAGTCTCTGCATTATTGACAGTTCAGGCCAGATAGGTCTTTGTTGTGGGGCTGTCTGTGCACTGTAGGAAGTTTAGCTGAGTCTCTGGTCTCTACTCAGTAGATGCCAGTAGCACCTCCCTCCCCCAGATGTGATAACCAAAAATGTCTCTGTACATTGCCAAACATCCCTTGTGGGGCAAAATTGCCCGTGGTTGAAAACTACTATTCTAGAAAGAAAACAGGTGAAAACGGGTTAAGAAGTGAAAACTCAAGATCTGAAAAGGAGGATGGAAAATATGTACCTAGATGTTTGGGTTTGATGAGAAAAAAAGTTACAGAGTGACTGCTGCACGGAGATACCGAGTATACAAAAAGTTTATTTATATATGTAAAAATAGAGATGATATGAGCATGTACAATGGCCATGAGCATCCTGACCTGCATCTCTTCATGGGCGACTCTTCTTCTGGGCCAGAAGCAACACCTCCTTGTGGGAAAATGTCTCTCACCCCGCTTTCATTCCATGTGGTTCAGGAGACAGCTAGACCCACCGCTAGCTTTTAGGGCTGCCACTCTCCTCATTTAGGGACGAGCCCATCTCAATACTGGCTGATGTATCAGCCCTATGCACTTTGCTGTCTTTAGTCTGAAACTGTCAACTGGCAGGAAGTAAGTCTAAGACTGCTTGTGGCTGACCTTGCCACCTCTTAGTGGGGCTGAGGATGGAGCCAACGCAGAGGAAAGACAAAGAGAAACCAAGTCTTGATGACGTGATGTAACATCTGAATCTCACAGAGTCAGAACCAAATGCTCCTTTTTCACTTAAATTAGGTGAGTCAAGCTTTTATCTCCTGAAAGGAAAGTTTTAGGGAAACTAGAGGAGTTCTGAAGTTTTTATGATTTTTTTTTCCCCAAAAAAGAAGATAAAACTAAGTGATGCCTGCTGTTTCTACTGAGTAAGTGACTATTACTTGTTGGTGTTAGGATCCTAGAAAGTTGCTTAATCTCTCTAACCTTCAGTTGTTTCAATATGAAATAGGGAAGAAAATACTTACACTTCATAAAATTGTCTTGGGCTGCAAATAATATAATGCTGACAAGCACAAAGGGTAGTGCCTGGGTTATTCCAAGTGCTCAGTGCATGTCAGCAGATACTATTCAGTAGGCAACCATGACCTGATTACCACTACTGCTGCTACTACTCCTGCTATACGTAATGATAATTACTACTGTCACTGCAATGTCTCTAAGTAATGGTCTCTTTTATAAATGACTACAGATAGCTTTGCTGTCTGCAATGTGGAATACCATTATGGATCTCTCTTTAAGAAGAGAATGCTTATATAAACACTTGGCCAGGTATGGCTCTCTTTAAAATAAACAAAAAGATTTTTCCGGTACCAGGAAGTACATGGTGGCATTGGTCAGAGTAAATCAAAGTCCCATAGCCAAATCTCTCCAATGAGATAATAAAATTGAAATTGAAAAATTTAAAATCTCTGACCCTGCATAGTTGAAACCCCGCCACGTGATTTGGGACCTCATAGATGACTTCTGTGGTGGCCTGTGCACATTCCCAAAAGCCCCGTCTGATTTCAGCCCAAGCTCAGCCCTGCCTCCAGCTGACCACACACCTCAAGCCAGCATTGTGTATCCTTGCACGTCTTCCCCATGGCTTCCTTCTTTGCTGACTCAACCTCTAAACTACACTCGGGATGGAGTGATTTAAGATTCCAGGGGCAACCCTCAATGAATGGAAGATGGAACTCAATGAAGGCTGTCCTTCAGGGGGAATTCTAGGAGGCATTCTGTATGCTTCTCAAGAGATTTTGGCACAATTGAGCTCACAGTGTCCTCAGAAGAATACTCTAGAAAGCACCCTAATACCATTGCCTTTTCTTCCTTATCTCATTTTCCTTGCCATCTCAATTCTGCTACCTGGGATCACCTTCCAAATAAACTACCTGCACTCAAATCCTTGTCTCAGGTTCTGCTTTGGAAGAATCCAAATTAAGATATAAAGCAAGGCATAATAATCCAAGATAACATATAGCAAACATGTTTACTGTGTGCCAGATGCCATTTTTAGAGCTTTACTTAAATCAGTTCATCATCCCTTTGAAGACATGGTATCACTGACCCTAATTTAGAGATGTGGAAAGAGAGGCATAGAGCATTTAAGTAACTTGCCCAAATCTCACAGCTTCCAGATGGTGGAGCCAGGATTTGAACTCACTCTGTCTCCAGAGCCTCAGTCACTCACTGTGCACATGGTATCACTGACCCTAATTTAGAGATGTGGAAAGAGAGGCATAGAGCATTTAAGTAACTTGCCCAAATCTCACAGCTACCAGATGGTGGAGCCAGGATTTGAACTCACTCTGTCTCCAGAGCCTCAGTCACTCACTGTGCTATACTGTCCTTGTCTGACACTAGAATTCACAAGCTCTGCATTGGTGAATTTTATGTGTCAACTTTACTGGGTTAAGGAATGCCCAGTGCTATGGTTTAAATGTCCCCTCCAAAGCTCATCTTGAAACTCAATCCCTATTGTTTAACAGTCTTAAGAGGGTGGGAGTCTGACTACAGTATTTGAAAGGTGAGGCCTTGGAGAGGTGATTGTATTATGAGATCTTGGCCCTCATAAATGGATTAATCCATTCATGAATTAATAGGTTAATGGTTTAAAGGTTATCAGGAAGTAGACTGGCAGCTTTATAAGGAGAGGAAGAAAACATGCAGACACTTTTTGCCCCCCTCACCATGTGATACCCTGAACTGCTTTGGGACTCTGCAGAGAGTGCCCACCAAGAATAAGGCCCCCACCAGATGTGCCCCTTGGACCTTGGACTTCCCAGCCTCCAAAACTGTAAGAAATAAATTCCATTTCTTTATAAATTACCCGGTTTCAGGTATTCTGTTATAAGCAACAGAAAACTGACAAATGCACTCAGATACCTGGTGAAACATTATTTCTGGGTGTGTCTGTGAGGGTGTTTTCAAAAGAGATTATCTTTTGAGTCAGCAGACTGAGTAAAGAAAATCCACCTCACCAACGTGGGTGGCACCATCCAATCCACTGAGTACCTGAATAGAACAAAAAGGTGGAGGAAGGGTGAACTTCTTTCTCTCTTCTCAAGCTGGAACATCTAATTTCTTCTGCCCTCAAACATTAGAGCTCCAGGTTCTTGGGTCTACAGAGTCTGGGACTTACACCAGCAGCCCTCCAGGTTCTTGGGCCTCCAACTCAGACTGAGGGTTATACCATCACCTCCCCTGGATCCCAGGCCTTTGGACTCAGACTAAATTACATACCAGCTTTCCTGGTTCTCCAGCCTGCAGATGGCATATTGTGGGACTTTTTGGCCTCCATAACTGCATGGGCCAACCCCCTTAATGTCAACTTTTATCTATCTTCCTACCTATCTATCTACCTAGATATATATCTACTTATCTATTCTATTGGCTCTGTTTCTCTGGAGAACCCGTATTCTTACACTCTGTCTCCTTCTAGAACAGTTGCTAACACAGGTATAGAAGAACTTTAGTTACATAATGAGATACTCAATTTCCTAAGTTTCCTGAGATAGAAAAAATATAACCCACCACTCACTTCCTGTCCAAAGAAAGTAATATTCCACTGGCAGATGCCCAGTTTCTCCATCTCTGATTACTTCTGTCCCCTTCTGGAGGCATGCCCAGGGGCCGGCAGTGTCCTTTATCCTGACAGTCCTGGGAGCACCTCCCTAAACACCGAGATTCTAGCATAGAGGGGGCTCTTCCAGCTTCCTGCAAATCCCTGAGTGTGGTCTGGAGCACTGAGGCATGGTGAGCAGAGAACCGAGCCCGCTTCTGAATGCTGGCTGAGATCATTGATGGGACTTTCAACCCTGAGAGCACATTTTAAGTACCAGATTTAAGTAGAATGTAAACAACTTTAAAAATCAACATTAAGTAGGAGATTGTTTATGTAGCTTATCTTCTCCTTGATATACAAACCCACAGTTGATCAACAGATAATTAATCTAAACACTAACAATAGAAAATACATTTTTGCAAAAGGAAGAAAGGCTAAATTAACACTGTTGGAAACCCAAAAACAAAGTTTTAACTTTCTAGTTCTAATTCTTACAAAATTATCCTAACTCTCTGCATTTTTAAAAGATTCCTGGCTCAAGCCCAAGAACTCTGGCCATGGTTGAATGCCCTGAATTCTTTACCTCTGCATCTGGCTTCCTCATGGGAAATGCCCCATGACATCATAGAAACACAACCTCTATCAAATACACATAAAGCAACTATTACTAGGCAACATTCACATGATGAAACATTATTATTATTTTTATCATCATTATTGCTATATATTATAAGAAATAATAGCTGCAATGTTAATTGCTTATTATGTGCCAAGTACTGTTTAAATCTTTGTATGTGCATTAACTCTTTTTCATATTCTATATAATTATGAGACAGATAATGCCAATTTTATAGTTAACAAATAATAGCTGCAATGTTAATTGCTTATTATGTGCCAAGTACTGTTTAAATCTTTGTATGGGCATTAACTCTTTTTCATATTCTATATAATTATGAGACAGATAATGCCAATTTTATAGTTAAGGCAATTGATGCACAAAGAGGTCAAGTAACACACACAAGGTTGTATGGATGGTAATTGGGAAAGACAAAAATTTATCATTAAATGGATATTGGTACAATTAGGAGGTAGAATGATCAATGTAAGTCCAAAGAGACTTTTTTTTTTTAATCCCTGGACTAACTACTATTAATAATGGTGGACATGTAACTGAACATGCTTTCTTTGAGTCACCTAATTTAATTTGCATAACAGTATTTGTAGGTAGGCAGTTTGAAAGTTTAAGTAACTTTTGTAATGTCACAATTCTATGAAGTGGCAGAGCCAGGACTGAACTCAAGACTGTTTAGCCTCAGAGCCTGTGCTTCCAACACACTACATCACACTATTGCACAATAGGCAAGGATGAAAAATGGGGGATGGGAGAGTTTAGGAACCAATGTGGTTAAAAGTCAGTAGTCCCCTTAACTCTGGATATTGGGATAGCTCTACCTTGAATACTGCCTGTTGCTGTCTGAGTCAGATCCTCTGAATAACACCTAAATGATCTTCACGTCTCAGCCAGTTTCTTATCTATGAGGGGAGTCTAAGTTATTTATTTATTGATTCATTCAAAATATATATGTTGAGGGGCCGAGCCCGTGGCGCACTCGGGAGAGTGCGGAGCTGGGAGCGCAGCAGCGCTCCGCCGCAGGTTCGGATCCTATATAGGGATGGCCGGTGCACTCACTGGCTGAGCACGGTGCGGCCGGTCACAAAAAGGACAATATATATATATATATATATATGTTGAATACTTGTGTACAATTAAACATGGTGAGAACAATCAGTTTCTCATCACAGTACTTATAGTCTAGTGGGAGAAACAATAACCAAAGAACCACACAATTAAATGCAAAATTACAAACGAAAGTAAGTACTTTGAAAGGAAGAGTCATGATGCTATGCAAGTGTAAAACAAAAGGACTTGAATGAACCAAGTTTGGAAAGGGGGGCTGAAGAAGGGATCCTTTCCCAAGAGTGAAACCTTGCAGCAGAGATATGAAGGACAATTGGAGTTACATTTGGAGTAAGCTTTCTTCAGAGGGCGACCTCTGAGAATTCTTCAGACGCTGATTCTTGTAATCATAAGGCTTGGTCTTTAAAAACCACTGTGTCTCCTAGCAGGAAGAAATAGAAGAGGAAAAAATATGAATGCATGAATCAAGAGCTTGAACTGACTTCTGCATTCCTGCTGAAACAATCCTAAAGCTCCATGACACAATGGATGCCTATGACCAAAGGGGAGGTGGAGCTTCTCAGGGCAACAAGAAAATAGATTTGGGGGATAACTTCTCAGGGCCATGACAAATCAAGTTTTGGAGAAAACAGATGTTGACTGTGAACCTCAATTCCATTGTATTATATTATCATGTGGACCCAGGGCTTTTCTACAAGTTAATAACAGAAACAATGACAGAAATATAATTGTAGGGGCCGGCCCGGTGGCGCACTGCTACAGTGCGCCGCTTGGGGGCACAGTGGCGCTCCCGCCGAGGGTTCGGATCCCACATACAGACCGGTTCCCGCTCACTGGCTGAGCGAGGTGCGGACGCAACACCGAGGGTTGCGATCCCGTTGCCGGTCCCGGTCCAGTACGGGCGCGACACTGAGGGTTGCGATCCATTGCCGGACATGAAAAAAGACAAAAAGGAAAAAAAAAAAAAAAAAGAAATATAATTGTAAGAAAAGAAGAAACAGATTCATAGAAAATTAACTGTAGGGCCAGCCCCGTGGCTCACTCGGGAGCGTGCGGCACTGGTAGTGCCGAGGCCATGGGTTCGGATCCTATATAGGGATGGCCATTGCGCTCACTGGCTGAGCGTGGTGCAGACAACACTGGGCTGAGGGTTGCAATCCCCTTACTGGTCAGAAAAAAAAAAAAAGAAAGAAAGAAAGAAAATTAACTGTAAACTCTGAATAGCTAAATACTGTTTAAAAACCAGCACTGGAAACAAGAGTAAACATGACTGGACTCTCAACTGCATGGTAAATGGTGTAGTTTATAATGCTGGAGAGTTTTGTTTGTTCTGTTTGTATAACACAAGGCTGTAACTTCCCAAAGCCCGATCCAGGTCATTCCGTCCACCTACTTTTCTAATGCATTTCTCAGTCTACTTTGTGATCCTTTGCATCTCATGTGACCGATTCCATGCCAGCAGGTTCTGAGGCTGCAAAGGTGATTATGATCAGTCTCTTTCCTCAAAGAGTTAACCTGTCTAGAGGGAGAGATCTCCAAGTAAATGGGCAATCACAATGCAGCATAATGACAAAGGTTAAGCACCCAAGAGCTCAGAGCATGAGTCCTGAACTCAGTCTGGGAGTATCAGAGATTTTCTTCTGAAATGGATGTTGGAACAGTGTCTTAACGAAGGAACAAGGCCAGAGCTTCCAGAAAAAAAAAAAAAATGTTTTTAGCATTGCTGTTAATTACCTTAGTCACTGGTGAGGAAAAAATTCAGAGTGATTTGGACAGATCAGCTCTGACTGAAAGTGACATTAAAATCCAGACAAAGGAAGTGTTTGTCTTGAAGCAGTCTTTGGCCACCCCTGTGCTGGGAGAGAAAATCTGGACTCCTCAGTGGCAGGTTGACAGTTATGTGGATCCAAATTCATGACCAGACAAGCAGCTCTTGGTCAAATGCATCCAAAATTTTTCAATCCTGAATGAAAATTAAACTGAAACGATGGAATTCTTTTCAATATCTTGAACACCTCTCCATCCCTCTTGGGAGAACAGCTTGCAATGTTTGATTCAGAGGCCAGTGATGCTCTGATTTCAATCATCAACAAAACAGGTTTATTTCAATGCTCTAAATGAGCACACAGAAAATAGCTTTCAACTCCATTTAATGATGAAGACATACTGCACCCTTCCTGTGTGTTTTTAAGCATAACATTTTTATAAATAAGAAACAAGTATTACTCCTACAAAGGTTATTTTGCTGCCTCAGTAGATGAGAGGCCTTGAGAGATTAACTTCTTGTATTAGACTGCCAGGACTGCCATAATAAAATACCACAGACTTAGTGGCTTAAACAACAGAAATTTGTTTTCTCACAGTTAGGGAAGCTGGGAAGTCCAAGATCAAGGTGTCAGCCAATTTGGTTCCTGGTGAGGGCTCTCCTCCTAGCTTGCAGATGGCCACCTTCTCATGGAGGAGAGAGAGAGATCTCTGGCATCTCTCACTCTTCTTATAAAAGCACCAGTCCTATCAGATTAGGGCCCCTTCCTTATTACCTCATTTAACCTTTATTATCTCCTCACAGGCTCTGTCTCCAAGTACAGTCACACAGTGGTGGGCTTAGGGCTTCAACATATGAATTTGGGGAGAGAAGTGGCAAGGACACAAACATTTGGTTCATAATACTTCTCTAATGCTAAGTTTCTTCTTCTGTATAATGATGGTGATAATAATAGAACCTTTGTAATATGGTTATTACAAGACTTAAATGAGTAACAAAGTAAAGCATTTAGAATGCATTTTAAAAAAATTTTTAGGGCCGGCCCATGGCTCACTTGGGAGAGTGTGGTGCTGATAACACTAAGGCCATGGGTTCAGATCCCTATATAAGGATGGCCAGTTAGCTCACTTAGGAGAGTATGGTGCTGACAACACCACGTCAAGGGTTAGGATCCCATTACTGGTCATCTTTTTTTTTTTTTTTTTTCTTTTTTGAGACCGGCCGCACCGCGCTCAGTCAGTGAGCGGTGACCGGCCATCCCCATATAGGATCCGAACCCGCAGCGGGAGCGCTGCACTCTCCCGAGTGTGCCACGGGCTCGGCCAACTGGTCATCTTTTGAAAAAAAATTTTTTTTTTAAACACTGTTATTAGCAATCGAATGTCAGTACAGTACTCATACATACTGCTTAAAATCTTAGACTGTGAACAAAGAAAAATATTTTTAAACTTATGAGCTATATGTAAAAGGAATTCTGTTAAGGGAATGAAGTGTTCTGCTGCGTTACTATGCACAACTCTTCACAAAAAATTAATTGGCAATACATGTCATGTGATGATCTCTCTGTATCGATACCTGTGTGGCTTCTTTGTATCTCAGTCCCTCATAGTGCTAGCCACAAAACAGGTATGTGATAGAAGTTTATGTTGGCTGTTTCCATCATTCCAAAATTTTACTTTTCTCTCTTTTCTACAGTGTCTTCAATAACTCAATAGTAAAATGATAAAGACATAAATCGAGACTGTCCTGTAGTAGACCATACTTTTCATTGAGGATAACTAGATGGGCTTTATAAGATTTCCTCTAACACCACCACCTCCTACCCTCCACCCTCACCCCCCAAATCTGTTGAAGGTATTAAATAGCTATCAAGACATCCAGGACCAAAAGTGTCAAGATCACAGAGGGAAAGGGAAAAAAAATGAGATGATCTGAGTATGATACATGATTTTCCACTTAAAGCATTCAACGAAGAGATTGAAAAGACTCACTAAAAAATTGATTGAAAATTTCACTGAAAATCAACATTATTTTTTAAATCAAATTTTAGAATAGGGGTTATAATAATTAAAATTCAGAACTTTAATAGATGGGTTTAACAAAAATGTAGACATATGAATGAATCAGTGAAGGGAAGATTAATGTTTTGGCAAACAGATCAGTAGAAAATATGTAGTATACATGTTACCAGTTCTTTGAGAATAAATATGTAATACATATGTTATTGGAGTCTCAGAAGAGTTGAGACAACATAAGGCAGGCACAACATCTGAAAAGATACTGGTCAAGAATTTTCCAAAACTGAAAATGACTTCAAGCCACATATACAAGAAGCATTAGAAACTCGGAGACGTTTAAACAAAAAAACAAAGAACAAAACAAAAAGCATACCTAGCCACATTATAGTAATACTGCCACAAAATAAAAGGTGAGAAAAGAAAACCTTTAAAACAAAGGTAAACATTACTCTTTTAAGGAGATATATTACCTTAAAAGGAATGACAATTGTTGCTTTGCATTGCTTCGCCCCCCACAGATTTGTCACCCCACTTCCCCTGGATGATGGAGATGCAAAGGATTACTCAAAGCCCATCTCTACTGAGCAGTGAGAGGCCCCAAAGTGGTTAATCTCCCACCAGAACCCTCAAGCGAAAGGCATGCCTTCCTTGGGAAATTAATGCCGAATTGGGGTTCTCTTCCTGCATTTATTTTCCAGACCAGAAAGTTACAGGAAGAGACATAGGTGGGGTTATAGTTTAACAGTATAGGCTGGTAACTTTCAGTGAAACAAGCCAGATGACATTCCAGTAAGGCAATTAAGGGGTCTTATCAACAGCTTGATCTTAGCAAATATTCCTTCCTATAGCAATTTCTCAGTATCCTTACATAACAACCAGTAACTAGTCTGTCTTTGAACCAGCAACCTGCTGTGCCACAATTCTTATCTTGCAACAGGGACTTATAGCCTGAAGGAAATTTCTAGTCCTCTGAAAGGTCAATATTTGAAACTGCAAGACTTTGGAAAACCAGGCCCTGTGAAGTACATATGCTTTTTAGTATATTCCACAGACAATAGAATGACAGTGGACTACTTATCAGAAAAATGGAAGCAAAAGATAATGAATCAGCATCTTTAAAGAGCTGAAGGAAAATAAAGGCCAACATAAAATTCTAAACCCAGTGAAGACAAAGAAAAAGTAAAGGTATTTTAAGACAAATAAAAACTGACAGAAATTTTCATCACCCTCAGATGTACACTAAAATAATTATCAATAAGATTTTTCCAGGCCAAATATATATGAATAAACACACACACACACACACACACACACACACACACACACACCTGTCACTACCAGATGGAAAAATGAAAATAAACATACATTTTTTTGTTTTTTGGGTTTTTTTTGTCTTTTTCGTGACCAGTAAGGGGATTGCAACCCTTGGTGTGGTGTCGCCCACACCGCACTCAGCCAGTGAGCGCACCGGCCATTCCTATATAGGATCTGAACCCGCGGCGGGAGCGTCACTGTGCTCCCAGCACTGCACTCTCCCGAGTGCGCCACGGGGCCGGCCCTTAAACATACATTTTTAACAGAAGTGGTAAAGGTAATTGCGGCGGGAGCGTCGCTGTGCTCCCAGCACTGCACTCTCCCGAGTGCGCCACGGGGCCGGCCCTTAAACATACATTTTTAACAGAAGTGGTAAAGGTAATTATTTATGTGAAACATTAACAAATCAAAAATGCATATTAAAATCTTCAGGATAATAAGTGAAAGAATTAAAAATAATTCACCACTAAAAACTAGCTTTTAGAGGGAAAACAGAACAGTAGGTGAGAAAAATAAAGAATCATCCAAAAGAAGACAAAGAAGGAGGAAAAAGACAGAGAAAGTGGGACAATTTGGAAACAAATGGGTAGTAGATTTAATAATAAATCTACAAGTAATTATATTAAGGGTATACAAACAAAATATTTTGTTTAAAATGCGAAGATGATCAGAATGGATTTTAAAAACTCTACTGTATGCTGTTTATAAACAATACATCTTAGGGCTGGCCCGGTGGCACACTGGAGAGTGCGCCACTTGGGAGTGCAGCGGCGCTCCTGCCGAGGGTTCGGATCCTATGTGGAGACCGGTTCCCGCTCACTGGCTGAGCGTGGTGCGGGCGCAACACTGAGGGCTGCGATCCCGTTGCCGGTCCCCGGTATGGGCGTGACACCGAGGGTTGCAATCCCGTTACCGGTCAGTAAAAAAGACAAAAAAAGGAAAAAAAAAATACATCTTAAAACTAAAGGTGAAAAAGTAGAAAGTAAAAGAATGGAACAAAGTTATATCATGAAAATATCAACCAAAATAAAACTATTGCTATACTCATTAAAGTAGACGTTAAGATAAAAAGCATTACTAGAGATAAAGAGAGATATTTCATATGACAACAGAGGTTAACTGACCAGGAAGATATCAAAATTTTAAATCTGTATAAGCTAAAAACAGAACTTCAAAACATATAAAGCAAAATTGAAGAAACTAAAGGGAAAATAAAGGCAAATTTACAATCATAATAGAGAACTTTAACATCCTCTCAAAAGCTGATAGATCAAGCAGCCAGAAAGATCAGTAAAACAAAAATGATGTAAACTACACCATTGCTATACTTGACAAAGTTAAAGTATAAAACACTATACACACAATGACTAGATTCACATTCATTTCAACTGCATATGAAACATTTATTTCAACCATAAAACCAACCACATCCTAGGCCATAAAGCAAGACTCTACAAATTTCAAAAGATTAAAAACGTCTAGTGAACAGATGTTTTCTCACCGTAATAAAATTAAGCTGGAAATCAAAAACAAAAAGTAAACTAGAATATCCCCAAATGTCTGAAAATTAAGGAATTCACTTCTAAATAATCCTTGAATTAAAAAAGAAATTCAAAGGGAAATTATAAAATATTTTTAATAATAGCAATAAAGAGTTGACATTTTAAAATGTGTGATATGCTGTTAAAGCAATGCTTATATGGAAATGTTTAGACTTAAAAACATATAGTATGAAAGAAAAACATTTGAAAATAATGATCCGGGAATCTATGTTCATATATTATATATATATTTAATATATATAATTATATTAAATTAAACCCAAGGAAAGAAATAGAAAAACATTTTTAATTCATTTTATGAGGACCTAACTTCAACACCCAAACCTGACAAGAGTGTAACAAGAAAATAAAATCATAGACCAATTTTCTCACAAACATATATGGAAAATCCTAAACAAACATTTACAAATCAAATCTAGCAATGACAAAATGTAATAATACATCATGACCAAGTAAGGTTTATTCCAGGAAAGCAAGTTTGATGTAATACTTGAAAAATCAGTCTATTCACTGAAGAAAAAGTAGAAAAATCATATGCTCACAATAGCTGCACATACAAAAAAACAATTTATAGATGAAAAATTATTAGCAAACTCTACATAAAAGGTAACATCATCAAACTGTTAGAGGGTATTTATCTTCAAAGGAACCTACAGGTAATATCTTACTTAATGGAGAAATAGTAAAATATTGCCTCCCAAGATCAAGACTGAAGCAAAGACATTTGTTATCCTCACTTGTAATCATCATCATCCACAAAACTTGGTGGAGAAAAACTGTCATGATCCATGAAAGACATGATTGTATATAGAGAATCAAAAGAATTTATAAGTGAAATTCTAAAATAGATAAGTGAAGAGTTTCTAGAGAAGAGTCTACATACAAAAATCAACTTCATTTCCACATATCAGTAGCGAAATAAATAAAACAGAAAATGAAATAAATACAAATATTCCATGTTAAACAGTATCAAAAACATCAAACAATCAAGAGGATAATCTAGCAAAGGATGAGCAAGATCTGTATAAAAACTGCAAAATATTATTGAAAGAATTTAAAGAGGTAAACAAATGAGATATACCATGTTCATGTGTTAAGAAAAAATACAGTAGAGATTGGCCTACAAATTCAATGTGGCCCAAGTAAACATTCCAGCAGAACTTTAATGGAAATTAGCAAATTAATCCTATAGTGTCTATAAAATGCAACTGACACAATATAGTTAAGACAATCTTCAAGTACAAAGATGAAAGACTTACTGTACTATATATCAAGACATATTACAAAGCTACAATAATTAACAAGCTGTGCTATTAGTTGTATTAACAAATACAACTTTTTAAAAAAATTGAATAGAGAACTCAGAAACAGAGAACACACAGGCACCATTACCTAATTTATGACAAAGATCAGACTGCAATGTAGTATGCTTGAAAGAATCATCTTTCCAACAAATTGTGCTATATCAGTTGGATATCCAATTGGGGAAAAAAACATACCTTAACCAACACACCTACCATTTAAAAAAACATCCAAATTGATTATAGACTAAATGTGAAGGTAAATAAAAATAACTTATAGATTTTTATATTGGAAACTATTTTTATGATCATTAATGTAAGAAAGCATTTTAATACAGAATGCCAAAGATTGATAAATCAAGAGATATTAAAATTAAGAATGTTATTTATCAAAAGAAACCATTCAAGGGATGAAAGTCACGCTAGAGAGAAGAAGAAAATGCATCTATCTAAAAAGCTCCCAGATCCAGATAATCCAATAGAAAAATGGCAAAAACTTATATGGAAATTTGACAAAAGTATATATCCAAATGTCCAATAAACGTGAAAAATTGCTTAACTTCTTTAGTCATCAGGGAAATGCAAAATCATAATAACATGTACTAAGCACACTCCACATTAAAGTGAAAAAAGACAAAAATACCAAGTGTTGGCAAAGACAAGTAACAACTGAAACTCACGTCAAACTTGTGTGAATGTAAATTGGTAGGATAATTTTGGAAAACTGATATTTTCTTCTGAAGCTGGATTTGCCATGCTTTATGACCTAGAAATTCTATTTCTAGATAAATATTCCCAACAGAATTGAGTACATATTTAAATGATAAGACCTGCAAAAAGTATTCACAACAGCATTATTTGTAATATCCCAAAACTATAAACAATCCAAATGTCCATCAACTGGGCCGGCCCGTGGCTCACTCGGGAGAGTGTGGTGCTGATAACACCAAGGCCACGGGTTCGGATCCTATATAGGGATGGCCGGTTAGCTAGCGTGGTGCAAACAACACCAAGCCAAGGGGTGAGATCCCCTTACTGGTCATCTTTAAAACAACAACAAACAAACAAACAAACAAAAAATGTCCATCAACCAACAGAAGGATAAATAAATGATGGCTATCTTAAATAAGATATTTTAGATAAATGAGAATGAATAAGTACAGCTACTTACAACAATATGGACAAATATCATGAACATACTGTTGAACAGAATAAGCCAGTCAAAGAGAATAACAAATGCTGGCGAGAATGTGGAGAAAGGGGAATCCTCCTACACTGTTGGTGGGACTGTAAATTAGTACAGCCATTATGGAAAACAGTATGGAGGTTCCTCAAACAACTACAAATAGAACTACTATATGATCCAGCAATCCCACTGCCGGACATATATCCAAAGGAATGGAAATCATCATGTCAAATGGATACCTGCACCCCCATGTTCATTGCAGCCCTATTTACAATTGTCAAGATATGGAATGAACATAAATGTCCATTGATGAATGACTGGATAAGGAAAATATGGTATATATACACAATGGAATATTACTCAGCCATAAAAAGAATGAAATTCTGCCATTCACAGCAACATGGATGAGCTTGGAGACAATTATGTTAAGTGAAATAAGCCAGGCAAAGAAAGAGAAATAGCACATGTCCTCACTCATAAATGTGTGCTAAAAAAGGAAAAAAGGAAGGAAGGAAGGAAGGGAGGGAGGAAGGAAGGAACGAAGGAACGAAGGAACGAAGGAAGGAAGGAACGAAGAACGAAGGAACGAAGGAAGGAAGGAACGAAGAACGAAGGAACGAAGGAAGGAAGGAACGAAGGAAGGAACGAAGGAGAAAGAGAGAGACAGGAAGGAAGGGAAAAAAGAAAGAAAGAATCACAATAATATGTTGAACTTTGAAAAGGAGAGAATAGAACTGTGGGGAGAAGGGGGTTAGCGAAAAATTGGTTAAGGGTCACAAAGAATAATCATGCTTTGTAATGACGAATATACTAATTATCCTGATTTGATCATCACATACTGTACACAGGTATTGATATTCACCTCTGTACACCCCAGATATGTACAGTCAATTATGTTTCAATAAAAATAATACATATTCATTGAACGAACAAATGAGTAAACAACCTCATTTATCCTTCAAGGCTCTACAACTTTCACCTCCCTGTTACTCTCCTCTATGAACTACAATAGATCAAATTGCCTTATTTTCTGAGCTCTATACATACATAGCAATACAATCTTTCTCAGTAGGTTCTAAGCATCTAAAGAGCAAGGATAAAGCCTTACCAAAAACAAAACAAAAAAAAGAAGGAGCCAATCTTATAAGAGCATCCTGCTGATTACGTTTATACATAGTTCAAAAACAGGCAAAACTGATCTTCAGTGACAAAAGTCATGGTAGTGCTTACATTTGTGGAGTGAGGCAATCAGAAATGAGAGAAGTCATGGAAAGGGCTTCTGGGATGCTGGTGATATTCTATATCCCCATCAGGTTAGTGGTTACAGAAGTGTAGTCACTTTCTAAAAATTGATTGAGCTGTATACTCATTATTTGTGCATATTTCCATTTATATGCGCTTCTGGGATGCTGGTGATATTCTATATCCCCATCAGATTAGTGGTTACAGAAGTGTACTCACTTTCTAAAAATTGATTGAGCTGTATACTCATTATTTGTGCATATTTCCATTTATATGCTATTTCAATTAATTATTTTTAAAGCAGAAATTGAAACATTTTTTAAAAGAGAGAAGTAGTATGCAGGATTTCAGAAGCACCTTGTAAATTGAACGGCCACATTTTAGTCAAAGACTTTGGACTAACGCTACATTGCCTGAAGCCTTGTCCTACCAAACAGACACCAAAGGAAGTAGAGATAAGAAACTGCATTAGAGTCAAAAGTAGCATTTAACGGGGCACTGGCTTATTCCACAGAGAGTAACAAAAAAATTGTTCTCCTAAGCTGATATGAGGGATAAATAGTATCACAGGCATTCTGCTCTCAGTAGCCGACTCCACAGACAAAGCTGACAGATTTACAATGGAGAACTGAATCCTCTGATCAAAAACCATGTGCTCTGTTTGGAGCTTGATGTCCTACAGTATACACTGAAACCCTTAAATCAACAGGTTTGTGGCATTTATGGTGAAGCCCTCTGACAGGTCTGCTTCATCAAACAAGCCTTGTCTTGAATCTGAGCTCAGCTAAAAGCGAGGCTATCAAAGACAAGCATTTACTAACATAAGAGGAAAAATGCTCCATTTCTGCTCAAATACTTAATGGAAATCTTTCTACGCTTTTGGGGTAAAGAAAGGAATGGCATAAATGTATAGAGATGTACATAATCTTTAAGATCTATCAATGCTGGAAAAGACTTATTTATTCAATGACTTCATACCTCCTGCTAATGTTAGAATAGTAGAATTCTCAGTGTTTGTCTGGGGTGGATCTGAATGGCTCACACAAAACCACTTTCTTGAGGGACAATTATCAGACCACTCAATATATCCATTAAATATGGATGCTCTATAATAGTGTCTCTTAAACCATTTTGACTAAAAGCCATGGCTAAAAATTAGTTCACATGCCCACACACATTTCATAGCATGGCTCAGCGAACACACACATACGCACAGCCACAGTACAAAATTCCATGAAATACTCACTCTTCCTAGGTATTATATAATAGGACAGAGCCAAGTCTATTGTATGTTCTTCAATATTTCCTTTCTTACTAATGTTGAGCATAACTAACTAAATTGATTTATGACTCTCTAATTGGCGGCAATCGAAAATTTGGAAAAGAAATCTATAAGGAATCAGAATTTTTTTTAATTTTAACTTTTCAATATAGATTGTAGTTGATTTTCATGTCTCTTTATCCGTTCCTCTTTCCTCCCTCCCTTTCTTTCCTCCCCACCCCCGCACCTACATATCTGTTTACTTGCCTTAACAAGTTCAAGGAACTGTTGTGATTGTTATGTCTTCTTTCCCCTCCCCACCATTTATTTGTTTATTTGTTTATTTATTTATTTATCTATCTATTTAGTTAGTTAGTTAGTTATTTTTAGCTCCCACAAATAAGTGAGAACATGCAGTATTTCTTTCTGTGCCTGACTTGTTTCACTTAATGTAATTTTCTCTAAGTCTATCCATGTTGTTGCAAATGGTAGTATTTCATTCTTTTTTAAAGCAGAGTAGTATTCCATTGTGTAGATATACCACAGTTTCTTTATCTACTCATCTGATGATGGACAAAGGCACCAAGTCTACACACTGGGAGGAGACTACCTTTTCAGTGAATGGTGCTGGGAAAACTGGATATTCATATGCAGGAGAACGAAACTAGACCCGTACCTCTCACCATATACAAAACCCAACTCAAAATGGATTAAAGAATTAAATATACATCCTGAAATAAAACTCCTTAAAGAAAACATAGGGAAAACACTCCAGGAAGTCAGAGTGGGTACAGACTTCATGAATATGACCCCAAAAGTACAGGCAACCAAAGGAAAAATAAACAAATGGGATTATATCAAACTGAAAAGCTTCTGCACAGCAAAAGAAACAATCAACAGAGTGAAAAGACAACCTACAGAGTGGGAGAAAATATTTGTAAAATATACATCTGACAAAAAACATTTTTTTTAATGAATGATGCAGAGTAACTTTTTTTTTTCTTTTTTCTTTTTTGCAACTGGTAAGGGGATCACAACCCTTGGCATGGTGTCACCCACACCGCGCTCAGCCAGTGAGCACACCGGCCATCCC
This sequence comes from Galeopterus variegatus, assembly GCF_000696425.1. NCBI lineage: Eukaryota > Metazoa > Chordata > Mammalia > Dermoptera > Cynocephalidae > Galeopterus > Galeopterus variegatus. Next base: position 251,995 of record NW_007728423.1, on the reverse strand, counting down.
TATATAGGATCCGAACCCGCGGCGGGAGCACCACTGCACTCCCAGCACCGCACTCTCCCAAGTGAGCCATGGGGTCGGCCCCAGAGTAACTTTTTTTATTTCACTGAATCTCCAAATTTAGTGAGCATGAGAATCCTACAGGGTACATATTGAAAGTACAGATTCCTGGGGGTCCTAATCCCATAGATTATGATTCAATAGATCTGGAATGGGGCCTAGGATCTGAATTTTTATCAAGCATCCAGACAATGCCAATGCAGGTACACTGAAGATGACAGTTTGATAAACACATCGCTAATCCCATCCCTTCATTTTCAGATGAGTGTACTGAGGCCCAGAAAGGGAAAATGATTTGCAGAAGGACACAGAGTATTTGGTAAGAGTCTGGAGCAAGAAGAATTTACTCAAATATCCATTTAAGCAGAAATACAAGATAACTAAATTTTCTGATACATTAAATGTGATCTGAAGTCAGATACAATAAATTTTTGAGTGCCCACTGCTCTGGAATATTTTTGTCACTGAACCCCTCTATTAGGGAGGGAAGTTTATAATAGTGTGACTTTAGCTTTTAATTTCCTGACCATGAATCTTTTTAAAACCATATTTTTGCTTTGCTTTCTAAATATGTTATTTAGTATGACTAGGAAAGTTATTGAGAAAACAAACTGTAAATCTGAGACTTAATAAGGAGGTTTCTATTCAAAGGGGAAAAAAAAAAAAAGAGCAAAAGTTAAACTAGCAAGTTTTGACCAAGTGTAATTAGAAGAAAATCCACATGTAAATTCTGAACTTTTTAACATAGTCTCTTTTGCTCACTTCAAGGGAAATATTTAATTCAGCATATTTATTTTAAATCTGATTTTCACCATCAGAACTGTGTAATTTTCTAAGTAATTATATAATAGTCAAGTGCCTTCAAACCAAAATATCAAGCGGTGTCCACATCAGACAGTACTCAATTGAAAATTGAATATGCTCTGAAAGTACTGTTTGGAAGACAAGCAATTTTAGCAAGCTAGTCAAAAGTTTGCTTTCACTGCATCTGTTAGGGAACTTCAGGGTAGGAGATGTTACCCCTGTTTTATCCAACACAGTAGACATTACTGGGCTCCTAAATTGTGGCTGGTCTAAACTGAAAGTGCAGTAAGTGTAAAATTCACACTGGGTTGTGAAGACTCATGTGAAAAATAAAGGTAAAGTATCTCATTAATAATTTTTGCATTGCTTATATTTCGGAATAATAAAGTTTTTGATATATGCATTAAATAAAATATAACGCCAACATAATTTCATCCATTTCTTTTTACTTTCTTTTTTAATGTGGCTACCACAAAATTTAAAATTATATATGTTGCTGGTGTTATATCTCCACTGTACAGCACTGTGCTGAAGCAAAGAAGAGGTGGGGCTTCATGCATCACAAATAAAAAAGAAATAGAGGATTTCATGAAAAGAGAAAAAAAAAACCTTCTGTTGTCATTACTTGAAAATAAAAATCTACCGCACACTAAAATTAGATTCATTCAAATAAACATCTTCAAAGACACAAAGGAACTGCATGTGAAGGCTGAGCAATGTTAATCCATCAATAAGCATTCTGGGTTTACAACATTACCCCACATGTCATCATCCAAACAAATCAAAGAAATCAATTAAAAGTGGTTACAGAGTGTGAAGTCATC